>NC_052146.1:184625503-184867986 GCF_902713615.1 Scyliorhinus canicula
CATGGCTGCTCCCTCCCGGGTACACCACGAGCCCGTGGTGGCGGCCACCCTCAAGATCTGGGGGCAGTGGAGGCGACACAGGGGGCAAGTGGGAGGATCTGATGGAGGCACCGTTAGAGGGACCATAGATTCATCCCGGGAACATGGACGGGATTTCCAGCTGGCACAGGGTGGGCAATCAGGCAGCTGAAGGATCTGTTTGTAGATGGGAGGTTTGCAGCCTGAGAGAGCTGGAGGAGAATTCGGGCTCCCCCCGGGAAACGTGTTTCGACATTTGCAGGTGAAGGCATTTGCTAGACGCCAGTGGAAGGGTTCCCCTTGCTCCCCAGCAGGGGGCGAGCGAAGGGTGCTCTCGTGGGTCTGGGTCGGAGGGGGAGGTATCGGACATATACAAGTAATGCAGGAGGCTGAGGAGGCATCAGTAGAGGCTGAAAGCCAAGTGGAGGGGGAGCTGGAGAGCATAGAGGATGGGACATGGGCTGATGCCCTGGAGAGGGTTAATTCTTCCTCCTCGTGTGCGAGGCTTACCTCATTCAATTTAAGGTGCTACATAGAGCCCATATGCGGGACAAGGATGAGTCGGTTCTTTGGGGGTGAGGACAGATTGTCGGTGTTCGGGAAGTCCAGCGAACCATGTTCCATATGTTTTGGGCATGTCCGGCACTGGAGGAGTTCTGGAAGGGGTGGCAAGGACGGTGTCGAGGGTGGTGGGATCCAGGTCAACCAGGATGGGGACTAGATTTTTGGGGTTGGGGTGGAGCCGGGTACAGGAGGCGAGAGGGCCGGAGTACTGGCCTTTGCATCCCTAGTTGCGCGAAGAAGGATACTGATACAGTGGACGCGAAGCCTCCAAGCGTGGAAACTTGGATTAATGACATGCAAGCTTTATCCAGTTGGAAAGGTCAAATTTCGCCCTGAGAGGGTCGTACAAGGGTTCTTCAGGCGGTGGCAGCCTTTCCTCGATTTTTTGGCTCAAAATAGGGTGCAGAGTCGCAGCAGCAGCAACTCGGGGGGGGGGGGGGAGGGGGGGGGTGGCAACAACGGGTGTGGTGGTTATCTAAGGTTGTCAATGCGGGCAAATTTGTTCGCAGTTCATGTTTGATGTTAATTGTTGCTTTGTTTGTTTTTGGGGGGGGAGGGGGAGGGACAGCGCGCGCGGGGGGTCGGGCGGGGGGGGGGATATTTGTTAAGGGGGAAATTTTGTAATAGTCTATGGTGGGGGGTAATATTTCATGTAAAAATCTCTTCAATAAAATTATTTAAAAAAAGATAATATAAATACTCTCTCCCCAGAAAAAAAGAATCATACATAGGGAATTCCCCAAAATACACCACCCCCCATATAACAATACGAACACCGATCGGGAAGCACCCCACCCTAACCCCAACGCCACCCCAAAAGGACCCCCCCCCCCCCCCGTTGCTGCTGCTGCTGACCTCGTCCTAACGCTCAGTGAGAAAGTCTAAGAATCGGTTGCCACCACCTGTTGAACCTCTGCACCGACCCTCGCAAGGCAAACTTTATCCTCTCCAACTTGATGAACCAGCCATGTCATTAATCCAAGCTTCCAGGCTAGGGGGCTTCGAATCCTTCCACAGCAGCAAAATCCTCATCGGGCTACCAGGGACTCACAGACCAGAATACCAGCTTCTTTTGCCTCCTACACTCCTGGCTCGTCCATACCCCAAATAATGCTACCCCCAGCTCGGCATTACCCGGGTGTTCACCACCTTGGACATAGTCCTTGCAAAGGCCCTCCAGAACCCCTCCAGCGCCGGGCACGTCCAGAACAGATGGGTGTGATTTGCTGGACTCCCAGAGCACCTCATACACCTGTCCTCCATTCCAAAAAACCTACTCATCCTTTTCCCTGTCATATGCACTCTGTGAACAACTTTAAACTGTATCAGGCTCAGCCTGGCACAATGGTGGAAGAATTGACCCTGCTCAGGGCATCAGCCCACAAACCCTCATCGATCTCCTCCCGAGCTCCTCCTCGTACTTGCCCTTCAGTCCCTCCACCTATGTCTCCTCCTCCTCTTGCGCTCCTGGTAAATCGCTGAGACCTTGCCTTCTCCAACCCATACCCGCAAGATCACCCTGTCCTGAATCCTGTGTGCTGGAAGCAGCCGGAATTCCCTCACCTGTCGTTTCACAAAAGCCCTCACCTGCATATACCTGAAAGCATTCCCCAGAGGTAGCCCAAATCTCCTCCAGCACCCCAGCTCGCAAACTCCCCATCAATGAACAGGTCCCCCATTCATTTAATCCCTGCCCGATGCCAGCTCAGAAACCCCCCATCCATCCTTCCCGGAACAAACCGATGGTTCTCTCGAATCGGGGACCAAATCGAGGCTGGCGCGGCGCTCTCTCTGCTGTTATTCTCTACATCTATATACTGCCGGATATTATTTACATTTGTATATGATTTAAATTATTTAAATTTAATTATTTACATTTGTATAACTTTCTAGTATCTAAATTGGCATGTTGCACTCTACAGCGCTTGAAAACTTTTACGGATAGTGGTTTTACACGACTCCCAGCCCCTCAGTGTACATTGGCGGGTACAGTGGCCTTTCCCCATTGCAGGTTGGTGGTGATTGCTCCACGGTACAGTGTCTCCCTCCGCACATAGTCCAGATGATGGGGTTGCTCACTACAGGAGACATTGGCCTCTTCTCTTACCTCATTTTCCCATGGGAGGTTGCCTTAAAATCATTTGGAGAGCACAAAGAGTTTGAGAGAAGCAATGATAACCTCCTGAGCAGCAGAGTGGCCACAATCTGGTGCTCCCCTTCCGCGGAAGTGGTCAGATTGGCCCCGCCGATTGATCTACATAACTTTAATCTGTGCGGAGGTACAAGAGACATTCCTCTTTCTGGGAACATTAACAGTTTGTAGTTAATTATTAAAATTTATGTCAACGAAACTTTTCACTCTCCGATCCTGGTGTTAATTGTCCGTGTGTTAAGCTAGTGCGATGTTAAAGAGCTCCGTGCGCCCTGGGTAGTGAGTAAGGTTGGTGCTACTATCAGTTCACTCTGGTTTCTCTTCAGATCGTATAAATCTTTCGCCTTTTACTAAAGATTTCCGTGGAGAGGAACACTCAGAGTTTTAATTATTTTTTGATGCCCTACGTGCTGTGGGGCTTGTATTAATTTCAAAAATAGAATTTTGAGTTTTTCCCGTCTATCATATCCATTTCGCTTTTTAGTTTGTGTAAGTTTATTTGGATCCATTGCTGAATATCTGTCTGCAGGTCTCCTCGGCGCTCGCTGTCTCGTTTTTTAAAAAAAATATTTATTCAAGTTTTCAGTCAATTTTCAACAAACTCCCCCAACAGAAAAAGAACACAACGGGCAAGAATCGTACATAGGGAATTCCCCAAAATACACCACCCCCCATATAACAATACGAACACCGATCGGGAAGCACCCCACCCTAACCCCAACGCCACCCCAAAAGGACCCCCCCCCCCCCCCGTTGCTGCTGCTGCTGACCTCGTCCTAACGCTCAGTGAGAAAGTCTAAGAATCGGTTGCCACCACCTGTTGAACCTCTGCACCGACCCTCGCAAGGCAAACTTTATCCTCTCCAACTTGATGAACAGAGCCATGTCATTAATCCAAGCTTCCAGGCTAGGGGGCTTCGAATCCTTCCACAGCAGCAAAATCCTCATCGGGCTACCAGGGACTCACAGGCCAGAATACCAGCTTCTTTTGCCTCCTACACTCCTGGCTCGTCCATACCCCAAATAATGCTACCCCCAGCTCGGCATTACCCGGGTGTTCACCACCTTGGACATAGTCCTTGCAAAGGCCCTCCAGAACCCCTCCAGCGCCGGGCACGTCCAGAACAGATGGGTGTGATTTGCTGGACTCCCAGAGCACCTCATACACCTGTCTTCCATTCCAAAAAACCTACTCATCCTTTTCCCTGTCATATGCACTCTGTGAACAACTTTAAACTGTATCAGGCTCAGCCTGGCACAATGGTGGAAGAATTGACCCTGCTCAGGGCATCAGCCCACAAACCCTCATCGATCTCCTCCCCGAGCTCCTCCTCGTACTTGCCCTTCAGTCCCTCCACCTATGTCTCCTCCTCCTCTTGCGCTCCTGGTAAATCGCTGAGACCTTGCCTTCTCCAACCCATACCCGCAAGATCACCCTGTCCTGAATCCTGTGTGCTGGAAGCAGCCGGAATTCCCTCACCTGTCGTTTCACAAAAGCCCTCACCTGCATATACCTGAAAGCATTCCCCAGGGGTAGCCCAAATCTCCTCCAGCACCCCAGCTCGCAAACTCCCCATCAATGAACAGGTCCCCCATTCATTTAATCCCTGCCCGATGCCAGCTCAGAAACCCCCCATCCATCCTTCCCGGAACAAACCGATGGTTCTCTCGAATCGGGGACCAAATCGAGACTGCGCGCGGCACTCTCTCTGCTGTTATTCTCTGCATCTATATACTGCCGGTTATTATTTACTTTTGTATATGATTTAAATTATTTAAATTTAATTATTACATTTGTATAACTTTCTAGTATCTAAATTGGCATGTTGCACTCTACAGCGCTTGAAAACTTTTACGGATAGTGGTTTTACACGACTACCAGCCTCTCAGTGTGCATTGGCTGGTACAGTGGCCTTTCCCCATTGCAGCTTGGTGGTGATTGCTCCACGGTACAGTGTCTCCCTCCGCACATAGTCCAGATGATGGGGTTGCTCACTACAGGAGATATTGGCCTCCTCTCTTACCTCATTTTCCCATGGGAGGTTGCCTTAAAATCATTTGGAGAGCACAAAGAGTTTGAGAGAAGCAATGATAACCTCCTGAGCAGCAGAGTGGCCACAATCTGGTGCTCCCCTTCCGCGGAAGTGGTCAGATGGGCCCCGCCGATTGATCTACATAACTTTAATTCTGTGCGGAGGTACAAGAGTCATTCCTCTTTCTGGGAACATTAACAGTTTGTAGTTAATTATTAAAATTTATGTCAATGAAACTTTTCACTCTCCGATCCTGGTGTTAATTGTCCGTGTGTTAAGCTAGTGCGATGTTAAAGAGCTCCGTGCGCCCTGGGTAGTGAGTAAGGTTGGTGCTACTATCAGTTCACTCTGGTTTCTCTTCAGATCGTATAAATCTTTCGCCTTTTACTAAAGATTTCCGTGGAGAGGAACACTCAGAGTTTTAATTATTTTTTGATGCCCTACGTGCTGTGGGGCTTGTATTAATTTCAAAAATAGAATTTTGAGTTTTTCCCGTCTATCATATCCATTTCGCTTTTTAGTTTGTGTAAGTTTATTTGGATCCATTGCTGAATATCTGTCTGCAGGTCTCCTCGGCGCTCGCTGTCTCGTTTTTAAAAAAAAATATTTATTCAAGTTTTCAGTCAATTTTCAACAAACTCCCCCAACAGAAAAAGAACACAACGGGCAAGAATCATACATAGGGAATTCCCCAAAATACACCACCCCCCATATAACAATACGAACACCGATCGGGAAGCACCCCACCCTAACCCCAACGCCACCCCAAAAGGACCCCCCCCCCCCCCGTTGCTGCTGCTGCTGACCTCGTCCTAACGCTCAGTGAGAAAGTCTAAGAATCGTTGCCACCACCTGTTGAACCTCTGCACCGACCCTCGCAAGGCAAACTTTATCCTCTCCAACTTGATGAACCAGAGCCATGTCATTAATCCAAGCTTCCAGGCTAGGGGGCTTCGAATCCTTCCACAGCAGCAAAATCCTCATCGGGCTACCAGGGACTCACAGGCCAGAATACCAGCTTCTTTTGCCTCCTACACTCCTGGCTCGTCCATACCCCAAATAATGCTACCCCCAGCTCGGCATTACCCGGGTGTTCACCACCTTGGACATAGTCCTTGCAAAGGCCCTCCAGAACCCCTCCAGCGCCGGGCACGTCCAGAACAGATGGGTGTGATTTGCTGGACTCCCAGAGCACCTCATACACCTGTCCTCCATTCCAAAAAACCTACTCATCCTTTTCCCTGTCATATGCACTCTGTGAACAACTTTAAACTGTATCAGGCTCAGCCTGGCAGCAATGGTGGAAGAATTGACCCTGCTCAGGGCATCAGCCCACAAACCCTCATCGATCTCCTCCCCGAGCTCCTCCTCGTACTTGCCCTTCAGTCCCTCCACCTATGTCTCCTCCTCCTCTTGCGCTCCTGGTAAATCGCTGAGACCTTGCCTTCTCCAACCCATACCCGCAAGATCACCCTGTCCTGAATCCTGTGTGCTGGAAGCAGCCGGAATTCCCTCACCTGTCGTTTCACAAAAGCCCTCACCTGCATATACCTGAAAGCATTCCCCAGGGGTAGCCCAAATCTCCTCCAGCACCCCAGCTCGCAAACTCCCCATCAATGAACAGGTCCCCCATTCATTTAATCCCTGCCCGATGCCAGCTCAGAAACCCCCCATCCATCCTTCCCGGAACAAACCGATGGTTCTCTCGAATCGGGGACCAAATCGAGGCTGGCGCGGCGCTCTCTCTGCTGTTATTCTCTGCATCTATATACTGCCGGTTATTATTTACATTTGTATATGATTTAAATTATTTAAATTTAATTATTTACATTTGTATAACTTTCTAGTATCTAAATTGGCATGTTGCACTCTACAGCGCTTGAAAACTTTTACGGATAGTGGTTTTACACGACTCCCAGCCCCTCAGTGTACATTGGCTGGTACAGTGGCCTTTCCCCATTGCAGGTTGGTGGTGATTGCTCCACGGTACAGTGTCTCCCTCCGCACATAGTCCAGATGATGGGGTTGCTCACTACAGGAGACATTGGCCTCTTCTCTTACCTCATTTTCCCATGGGAGGTTGCCTTAAAATCATTTGGAGAGCACAAAGAGTTTGAGAGAAGCAATGATAACCTCCTGAGCAGCAGAGTGGCCACAATCTGGTGCTCCCCTTCCGCGGAAGTGGTCAGATGGGCCCCGCCGATTGATCTACATAACTTTAATCTGTGCGGAGGTACAAGAGTCATTCCTCTTTCTGGGAACATTAACAGTTTGTAGTTAATTATTAAAATTTATGTCAATGAAACTTTTCACTCTCCGATCCTGGTGTTAATTGTCCGTGTGTTAAGCTAGTGCGATGTTAAAGAGCTCCGTGCGCCCTGGGTAGTGAGTAAGGTTGGTGCTACTATCAGTTCACTCTGGTTTCTCTTCAGATCGTATAAATCTTTCGCCTTTTACTAAAGATTTCCGTGGAGAGGAACACTCAGAGTTTTAATTATTTTTTGATGCCCTACGTGCTGTGGGGCTTGTATTAATTTCAAAAATAGAATTTTGAGTTTTTCCCGTCTATCATATCCATTTCGCTTTTTAGTTTGTGTAAGTTTATTTGGATCCATTGCTGAATATCTGTCTGCAGGTCTCCTCGGCGCTCGCTGTCTCGTTTTAAAAAAAAAATATTTATTCAAGTTTTCAGTCAATTTTCAACAAACTCCCCCAACAGAAAAAGAACACAACGGGCAAGAATCATACATAGGGAATTCCCCAAAATACACCACCCCCCATATAACAATACGAACACCGATCGGGAAGCACCCCACCCTAACCCCAACGCCACCCCAAAAGGACCCCCCCCCCCCCCCGTTGCTGCTGCTGCTGACCTCGTCCTAACGCTCAGTGAGAAAGTCTAAGAATCGTTGCCACCACCTGTTGAACCTCTGCACCGACCCTCGCAAGGCAAACTTTATCCTCTCCAACTTGATGAACAGAGCCATGTCATTAATCCAAGCTTCCAGGCTAGGGGGCTTCGAATCCTTCCACAGCAGCAAAATCCTCATCGGGCTACCAGGGACTCACAGGCCAGAATACCAGCTTCTTTTGCCTCCTACACTCCTGGCTCGTCCATACCCCAAATAATGCTACCCCCAGCTCGGCATTACCCGGGTGTTCACCACCTTGGACATAGTCCTTGCAAAGGCCCTCCAGAACCCCTCCAGCGCCGGGCACGTCCAGAACAGATGGGTGTGATTTGCTGGACTCCCAGAGCACCTCATACACCTGTCCTCCATTCCAAAAAACCTACTCATCCTTTTCCCTGTCATATGCACTCTGTGAACAACTTTAAACTGTATCAGGCTCAGCCTGGCACAATGGTGGAAGAATTGACCCTGCTCAGGGCATCAGCCCACAAACCCTCATCGATCTCCTCCCCGAGCTCCTCCTCGTACTTGCCCTTCAGTCCCTCCACCTATGTCTCCTCCTCCTCTTGCGCTCCTGGTAAATCGCTGAGACCTTGCCTTCTCCAACCCATACCCGCAAGATCACCCTGTCCTGAATCCTGTGTGCTGGAAGCAGCCGGAATTCCCTCACCTGTCGTTTCACAAAAGCCCTCACCTGCATATACCTGAAAGCATTCCCCAGGGGTAGCCCAAATCTCCTCCAGCACCCCAGCTCGCAAACTCCCCATCAATGAACAGGTCCCCCATTCATTTAATCCCTGCCCGATGCCAGCTCAGAAACCCCCCATCCATCCTTCCCGGAACAAACCGATGGTTCTCTCGAATCGGGGACCAAATCGAGGCTGGCGCGGCGCTCTCTCTGCTGTTATTCTCTGCATCTATATACTGCCGGTTATTATTTACATTTGTATATGATTTAAATTATTTAAATTTAATTATTTACATTTGTATAACTTTCTAGTATCTAAATTGGCATGTTGCACTCTACAGCGCTTGAAAACTTTTACGGATAGTGGTTTTACACGACTCCCAGCCCCTCAGTGTACATTGGCGGGTACAGTGGCCTTTCCCCATTGCAGGTTGGTGGTGATTGCTCCACGGTACAGTGTCTCCCTCCGCACATAGTCCAGATGATGGGGTTTCTCACTACAGGAGACATTGGCCTCTTCTCTTACCTCATTTTCCCATGGGAGGTTGCCTTAAAATCATTTGGAGAGCACAAAGAGTTTGAGAGAAGCAATGATAACCTCCTGAGCAGCAGAGTGGCCACAATCTGGTGCTCCCCTTCCGCGGAAGTGGTCAGATGGGCCCCGCCGATTGATCTACATAACTTTAATTCTGTGCGGAGGTACAAGAGTCATTCCTCTTTCTGGGAACATTAACAGTTTGTAGTTAATTATTAAAATTTATGTCAATGAAACTTTTCACTCTCCGATCCTGGTGTTAATTGTCCGTGTGTTAAGCTAGTGCGATGTTAAAGAGCTCCGTGCGCCCTGGGTAGTGAGTAAGGTTGGTGCTACTATCAGTTCACTCTGGTTTCTCTTCAGATCGTATAAATCTTTCGCCTTTTACTAAAGATTTCCGTGGAGAGGAACACTCAGAGTTTTAATTATTTTTTGATGCCCTACGTGCTGTGGGGCTTGTATTAATTTCAAAAATAGAATTTTGAGTTTTTCCCGTCTATCATATCCATTTCGCTTTTTAGTTTGTGTAAGTTTATTTGGATCCATTGCTGAATATCTGTCTGCAGGTCTCCTCGGCGCTCGCTGTCTCGTTTTTAAAAAAAAATATTTATTCAAGTTTTCAGTCAATTTTCAACAAACTCCCCCAACAGAAAAAGAACACAACGGGCAAGAATCATACATAGGGAATTCCCCAAAATACACCACCCCCCATATAACAATACGAACACCGATCGGGAAGCACCCCACCCTAACCCCCACGCCACCCCAAAAGGACCCCCCCCCCCCCCCCGTTGCTGCTGCTGCTGACCTCGTCCTAACGCTCAGTGAGAAAGTCTAAGAATCGTTGCCACCACCTGTTGAACCTCTGCACCGACCCTCGCAAGGCAAACTTTATCCTCTCCAACTTGATGAACAGAGCCATGTCATTAATCCAAGCTTCCAGGCTAGGGGGCTTCGAATCCTTCCACAGCAGCAAAATCCTCATCGGGCTACCAGGGACTCACAGGCCAGAATACCAGCTTCTTTTGCCTCCTACACTCCTGGCTCGTCCATACCCCAAATAATGCTACCCCCAGCTCGGCATTACCCGGGTGTTCACCACCTTGGACATAGTCCTTGCAAAGGCCCTCCAGAACCCCTCCAGCGCCGGGCACGTCCAGAACAGATGGGTGTGATTTGCTGGACTCCCAGAGCACCTCATACACCTGTCCTCCATTCCAAAAAACCTACTCATCCTTTTCCCTGTCATATGCACTCTGTGAACAACTTTAAACTGTATCAGGCTCAGCCTGGCACAATGGTGGAAGAATTGACCCTGCTCAGGGCATCAGCCCACAAACCCTCATCGATCTCCTCCCCGAGCTCCTCCTCGTACTTGCCCTTCAGTCCCTCCACCTATGTCTCCTCCTCCTCTTGCGCTCCTGGTAAATCGCTGAGACCTTGCCTTCTCCAACCCATACCCGCAAGATCACCCTGTCCTGAATCCTGTGTGCTGGAAGCAGCCGGAATTCCCTCACCTGTCGTTTCACAAAAGCCCTCACCTGCATATACCTGAAAGCATTCCCCAGGGGTAGCCCAAATCTCCTCCAGCACCCCAGCTCGCAAACTCCCCATCAATGAACAGGTCCCCCATTCATTTAATCCCTGCCCGATGCCAGCTCAGAAACCCCCCATCCATCCTTCCCGGAACAAACCGATGGTTCTCTCGAATCGGGGACCAAATCGAGGCTGGCGCGGCGCTCTCTCTGCTGTTATTCTCTGCATCTATATACTGCCGGTTATTATTTACATTTGTATATGATTTAAATTATTTAAATTTAATTATTTACATTTGTATAACTTTCTAGTATCTAAATTGGCATGTTGCACTCTACAGCGCTTGAAAACTTTTACGGATAGTGGTTTTACACGACTCCCAGCCCCTCAGTGTACATTGGCGGGTACAGTGGCCTTTCCCCATTGCAGGTTGGTGGTGATTGCTCCACGGTACAGTGTCTCCCTCCGCACATAGTCCAGATGATGGGGTTGCTCACTACAGGAGACATTGGCCTCTTCTCTTACCTCATTTTCCCATGGGAGGTTGCCTTAAAATCATTTGGAGAGCACAAAGAGTTTGAGAGAAGCAATGATAACCTCCTGAGCAGCAGAGTGGCCACAATCTGGTGCTCCCCTTCCGCGGAAGTGGTCAGATGGGCCCCGCCGATTGATCTACATAACTTTAATTCTGTGCGGAGGTACAAGAGTCATTCCTCTTTCTGGGAACATTAACAGTTTGTAGTTAATTATTAAAATTTATGTCAATGAAACTTTTCACGCTCCGATCCTGGTGTTAATTGTCCGTGTGTTAAGCTAGTGCGATGTTAAAGAGCTCCGTGCGCCCTGGGTAGTGAGTAAGGTTGGTGCTACTATCAGTTCACTCTGGTTTCTCTTCAGATCGTATAAATCTTTCGCCTTTTACTAAAGATTTCCGTGGAGAGGAACACTCAGAGTTTTAATTACTTTTTGATGCCCTACGTGCTGTGGGGCTTGTATTAATTTCAAAAATAGAATTTTGAGTTTTTCCCGTCTATCATATCCATTTCGCTTTTTAGTTTGTGTAAGTTTATTTGGATCCATTGCTGAATATCTGTCTGCAGGTCTCCTCGGCGCTCGCTGTCTCGTTTTAAAAAAAAATATTTATTCAAGTTTTCAGTCAATTTTCAACAAACTCCCCCAACAGAAAAAGAACACAACGGGCAAGAATCATACATAGGGAATTCCCCAAAATACACCACCCCCCATATAACAATACGAACACCGATCGGGAAGCACCCCACCCTAACCCCAACGCCACCCCAAAAGGACCCCCCCCCCCCCCCCCGTTGCTGCTGCTGCTGACCTCGTCCTAACGCTCAGTGAGAAAGTCTAAGAATCGTTGCCACCACCTGTTGAACCTCTGCACCGACCCTCGCAAGGCAAACTTTATCCTCTCCAACTTGATGAACAGAGCCATGTCATTAATCCAAGCTTCCAGGCTAGGGGGCTTCGAATCCTTCCACAGCAGCAAAATCCTCATCGGGCTACCAGGGACTCACAGGCCAGAATACCAGCTTCTTTTGCCTCCTACACTCCTGGCTCGTCCATACCCCAAATAATGCTACCCCCAGCTCGGCATTACCCGGGTGTTCACCACCTTGGACATAGTCCTTGCAAAGGCCCTCCAGAACCCCTCCAGCGCCGGGCACGTCCAGAACAGATGGGTGTGATTTGCTGGACTCCCAGAGCACCTCATACACCTGTCCTCCATTCCAAAAAACCTACTCATCCTTTTCCCTGTCATATGCACTCTGTGAACAACTTTAAACTGTATCAGGCTCAGCCTGGCACAATGGTGGAAGAATTGACCCTGCTCAGGGCATCAGCCCACAAACCCTCATCGATCTCAGCCCCGAGCTCCTCCTCGTACTTGCCCTTCAGTCCCTCCACCTATGTCTCCTCCTCCTCTTGCGCTCCTGGTAAATCGCTGAGACCTTGCCTTCTCCAACCCATACCCGCAAGATCACCCTGTCCTGAATCCTGTGTGCTGGAAGCAGCCGGAATTCCCTCACCTGTCGTTTCACAAAAGCCCTCACCTGCATATACCTGAAAGCATTCCCCAGGGGTAGCCCAAATCTCCTCCAGCACCCCAGCCCGCAAACTCCCCATCAATGAACAGGTCCCCCATTCATTTAATCCCTGCCCGATGCCAGCTCAGAAACCCCCCATCCATCCTTCCCGGAACAAACCGATGGTTCTCTCGAATCGGGGACCAAATCGAGGCTGGCGCGGCGCTCTCTCTGCTGTTATTCTCTGCATCTATATACTGCCGGTTATTATTTACATTTGTATATGATTTAAATTATTTAAATTTAATTATTTACATTTGTATAACTTTCTAGTATCTAAATTGGCATGTTGCACTCTACAGCGCTTGAAAACTTTTACGGATAGTGGTTTTACACGACTCCCAGCCCCTCAGTGTACATTGGCGGGTACAGTGGCCTTTCCCCATTGCAGCTTGGTGGTGATTGCTCCACGGTACAGTGTCTCCCTCCGCACATAGTCCAGATGATGGGGTTGCTCACTACAGGAGACATTGGCCTCTTCTCTTACCTCATTTTCCCATGGGAGGTTGCCTTAAAATCATTTGGAGAGCACAAAGAGTTTGAGAGAAGCAATGATAACCTCCTGAGCAGCAGAGTGGCCACAATCTGGTGCTCCCCTTCCGCGGAAGTGGTCAGATGGGCCCCGCCGATTGATCTACATAACTTTAATTCTGTGCGGAGGTACAAGAGTCATTCCTCTTTCTGGGAACATTAACAGTTTGTAGTTAATTATTAAAATTTATGTCAATGAAACTTTTCACTCTCCGATCCTGGTGTTAATTGTCCGTGTGTTAAGCTAGTGCGATGTTAAAGAGCTCCGTGCGCCCTGGGTAGTGAGTAAGGTTGGTGCTACTATCAGTTCACTCTGGTTTCTCTTCAGATCGTATAAATCTTTCGCCTTTTACTAAAGATTTCCGTGGAGAGGAACACTCAGAGTTTTAATTATTTTTTGATGCCCTACGTGCTGTGGGGCTTGTATTAATTTCAAAAATAGAATTTTGAGTTTTTCCCGTCTATCATATCCATTTCGCTTTTTAGTTTGTGTAAGTTTATTTGGATCCATTGCTGAATATCTGTCTGCAGGTCTCCTCGGCGCTCGCTGTCTCGTTTTTAAAAAAAAATATTTATTCAAGTTTTCAGTCAATTTTCAACAAACTCCCCCAACAGAAAAAGAACACAACGGGCAAGAATCATACATAGGGAATTCCCCAAAATACACCACCCCCCATATAACAATACGAACACCGATCGGGAAGCACCCCACCCTAACCCCAACGCCACCCCAAAAGGACCCCCCCCCCCCCCCCCCGTTGCTGCTGCTGCTGACCTCGTCCTAACGCTCAGTGAGAAAGTCTAAGAATGGTTGCCACCACCTGTTGAACCTCTGCACCGACCCTCGCAAGGCAAACTTTATCCTCTCCAACTTGATGAACCCAGCCATGTCATTAATCCAAGCTTCCAGGCTAGGGGGCTTCGAATCCTTCCACAGCAGCAAAATCCTCATCGGGCTACCAGGGACTCACAGGCCAGAATACCAGCTTCTTTTGCCTCCTACACTCCTGGCTCGTCCATACCCCAAATAATGCTACCCCCAGCTCGGCATTACCCGGGTGTTCACCACCTTGGACATAGTCCTTGCAAAGGCCCTCCAGAACCCCTCCAGCGCCGGGCACGTCCAGAACAGATGGGTGTGATTTGCTGGACTCCCAGAGCACCTCATACACCTGTCCTCCATTCCAAAAAACCTACTCATCCTTTTCCCTGTCATATGCACTCTGTGAACAACTTTAAACTGTATCAGGCTCAGCCTGGCGCAATGGTGGAAGAATTGACCCTGCTCAGGGCATCAGCCCACAACCCCTCATCGATCTCCTCCCCGAGCTCCTCCTCCTACTTGCCCTTCAGCCCCTCCTCCTAGGCCTCCTCCTCCTCTTGCACTCCTGGTAAATCGCTGAGACCTTGCCTTCTCCAACCCATACCCGCAAGATCACCCTGTCCTGAATCCTGTGTGCTGGAAGCAGCCGGAATTCCCTCACCTGTCGTTTCACAAAAGCCCTCACCTGCATATACCTGAAAGCATTCCCCAGGGGTAGCCCAAATCTCCTCCAGCACCCCAGCTCGCAAACTCCCCATCAATGAACAGGTCCCCCATTCATTTAATCCCTGCCCGATGCCAGCTCAGAAACCCCCCATCCATCCTTCCCGGAACAAACCGATGGTTCTCTCGAATCGGGGACCAAATCGAGGCTGCGCGCGGCGCTCTCTCTGCTGTTATTCTCTGCATCTATATACTGCCGGTTATTATTTACATTTGTATATGATTTAAATTATTTCAATTTAATTATTTACATTTGTATAACTTTCTAGTATCTAAATTGGCATGTTGCACTCTACAGCGCTTGAAAACTTTTACGGATAGTGGTTTTACACGACTCCCAGCCCCTCAGTGTACATTGGCTGGTACAGTGGCCTTTCCCCATTGCAGCTTGGTGGTGATTGCTCCACGGTACAGTGTCTCCCTCCGCACATAGTCCAGATGATGGGGTTGCTCACTACAGGAGACATTGGCCTCTTCCCTTACCTCATTTTCCCATGGGAGGTTGCCTTAAAATCATTTGGAGAGCACAAAGAGTTTGAGAGAAGCAATGATAACCTCCTGAGCAGCAGAGTGGCCACAATCTGGTGCTCCCCTTCCGCGGAAGTGGTCAGATGGGCCCCGCCGATTGATCTACATAACTTTAATTCTGTGCGGAGGTACAAGAGTCATTCCTCTTTCTGGGAACATTAACAGTTTGTAGTTAATTATTAAAATTTATGTCAATGAAACTTTTCACTCTCCGATCCTGGTGTTAATTGTCCGTGTGTTAAGCTAGTGCGATGTTAAAGAGCTCCGTGCGCCCTGGGTAGTGAGTAAGGTTGGTGCTACTATCAGTTCAGTCTGGTTCTCTTCAGATCGTATAAATCTTTCGCCTTTTACTAAAGATTTCCGTGGAGAGGAACACTCAGAGTTTTAATTATTTTTTGATGTCCTACGTGCTGTGGGGCTTGTATTAATTTCAAAAATAGAATTTTCAGTTTTTCCCGTCTATCTTATCGATTTCGCTTTTTAGATTGTGTAAGTTTATTTGGATCCATTGCTGAATATCTGTCTGCAGGTCTCCTCGGCGCTCGCTGTCTCTTTTTTAAAAAAAAATATTTATTCAAGTTTTCAGTCAATTTTCAACAAACTCCCCCAACAGAAAAAGAACACAACGGGCAAGAATCATACATAGGGAATTCCCCAAAATACACCACCCCCCATATAACAATACGAACACCGATCGGGAAGCACCTCACCCTAACCCCAACGCCACCCCAAAAGGACCCCCCACCCCCGTTGCTGCTGCTGCTGACCTCGTCCTAACGCTCAGTGAGAAAGTCGAAGAATGGTTGCCACCACCTGTTGAACCTCTGCAGCCGACCCTCGCAAGGCAAACTTTATCCTCTCCAACTTGATGAACCCAGCCATGTCATTAATCCAAGCTTCCAGGCTCGGGGGCTTCGAATCCTTCCACAGCAGCAAAATCCTCATCGGGCTACCAGGGACTCACAGGCCAGAATACCAGCTTCTTTTGCCTCCTACACTCCTGGCTCGTCCATACCCCATATAATGCTACCCCCAGCTCGGCATTACCCGGGTGTTCACCACCTTGGACATAGTCCTTGCAAAGGCCCTCCAGAACCCCTCCAGCGCCGGGCACGTCCAGAACAGATGGGTGTGATTTGCTGGACTCCCAGAGCACCTCATACACCTGTCCTCCATTCCAAAAAACCTACTCATCCTTTTCCCTGTCATATGCACTCTGTGAACAACTTTAAACTGTATCAGGCTCAGCCTGGCGCAATGGTGGAAGAATTGACCCTGCTCAGGGCATCAGCCCACAAACCCTCATCGATCTCCTCCCCGAGCTCCTCCTCCTACTTGCCCTTCAGTCCCTCCACCTATGCCTCCTCCTCCTCTTGCGCTCCTGGTAAATCGCTGAGACCTTGCCTTATCCAACCCATACCCGCAAGATCACCCTGTCCTGAATCCTGTGTGCTGGAAGCAGCCGGAATTCCCTCACCTGTCGTTTCACAAAAGCCCTCACCTGCATATACCTGAAAGCATTCCCCAGGGGTAGCCCAAATCTCCTCCAGCACCCCAGCTCGCAAACTCCCCATCAATGAACAGGTCCCCCATTCATTTAATCCCTGCCCGATGCCAGCTCAGAAACCCCCCATCCATCCTTCCCGGAACAAACCGATGGTTCTCTCGAATCGGGGACCAAATCGAGGCTGCGCGCGGTCGCTCTCTCTGCTGTTATTCTCTGCATCTATATACTGCCGGTTATTATTTACATTTGTATATGATTTAAATTATTTAAATTTAATTATTTACATTTGTATAACTTTCTAGTATCTAAATTGGCATGTTGCACTCTACAGCGCTTGAAAACTTTTACGGATAGTGGTTTTACACGACTCCCAGCCCCTCAGTGTACATTGGCTGGTACAGTGGCCTTTCTCCATTGCAGCTTGGTGGTGATTGCTCCACGGTACAGTGTCTCCCTCCGCACATAGTCCAGATGATGGGGTTGCTCACTACAGGAGACATTGGCCTCTTCCCTTACCTCATTTTCCATGGGAGGTTGCCTTAAAATCATTTGGAGAGCACAAAGAGTTTGAGAGAAGCAATGATAACCTCCTGAGCAGCAGAGTGGCCACAATCTGGTGCTCCCCTTCCGCGGAAGTGGTCAGATGGGCCCCGCCGATTGATCTACATAACTTTAATTCTGTGCGGAGGTACAAGAGTCATTCCTCTTTCTGGGAACATTAACAGTTTGTAGTTAATTATTAAAATTTATGTCAATGAAACTTTTCACTCTCCGATCCTGGTGTTAATTGTCCGTGTGTTAAGCTAGTGCGATGTTAAAGAGCTCCGTGCGCCCTGGGTAGTGAGTAAGGTTGGTGCTACTATCAGTTCACTCTGGTTTCTCTTCAGATCGTATAAATCTTTCGCCTTTTACTAAAGATTTCCGTGGAGAGGAACACTCGGAGTTTTAATTATTTTTTGATGCCCTACGTGCTGTGGGGCTTGTATTAATTTCAAAAATAGAATTTTGAGTTTTTCCCGTCTATCATATCCATTTCGCTTTTTAGTTTGTGTAAGTTTATTTGGATCCATTGCTGAATATCTGTCTGCAGGTCTCCTCGGCGCTCGCTGTCTCGTTTTTAAAAAAAATATTTATTCAAGTTTTCAGTCAATTTTCAACAAACTCCCCCAACAGAAAAAGAACACAACGGGCAAGAATCATACATAGGGAATTCCCCAAAATACACCACCCCCCATATAACAATACGAACACCGATCGGGAAGCACCTCACCGTAACCTCAACGCCACCCCAAAAGGACCCCCCCCCCCCCCCCCGTTGCTGCTGCTGCTGACCTCGTCCTAACGCTCAGTGAGAAAGTCTAAGAATGGTTGCCACCACCTGTTGAACCTCTGCACCGACCCTCGCAAGGCAAACTTTATCCTCTCCAACTTGATGAACCCAGCCATGTCATTAATCCAAGCTTCCAGGCTAGGGGGCTTCGAATCCTTCCACAGTAGCAAAATCCTCATCGGGCTACCAGGGACTCAAAGGCCAGAATGCCGGCCTCTTCTGCCTCCTACACTCCTGGCTCATCCATACCCCAAATAATGCTACCCCCAGCTCGGCATTACCCGGGTGTTCACCACCTTAGACATAGTCCTTGCAAAGTCCCTCCAGAACCCCTCCAGCGCCGGTCATGTCCAGAACAGATGGGTGTGATTTGCTGGACTCCCAGAGCACCTCATACACCTGTCCTCCATTCCAAAAAACCTACTCATCCTTTTCCCTGTCATATGCACTCTGTGAACAACTTTAAACTGTATCAGGCTCAGCCTGGCGCAATGGTGGAAGAATTGACCCTGCTCAGGGCATCAGCCCACAACCCCTCATTGATCTCCTTCCCGAGCTCCTCCTCCTACTTGCCCTTCAGCCCCTCCAGCGAGGCCTCCTCCTCCTCTTGCACTCCTGGTAAATCGCTGAGACCTTGCCTTCTCCAGCCCATACCCGCAAGATCACCCTGTCCTGAATCCTGTGTGCTGGAAGCAGCCGGAATTCCCTCACCTGTCATTTCACAAAAGCCCTCACATGCATATACCTGAAAGCATTCCCCAGGGGTAGCCCAAATCTCCTCCAGCACCCCAGCTCGCAAACTCCCCATCAATGAACAGGTCCCCCATTCATTTAATCCCTGCCCGATGCCAGCTCAGAAACCCCCCATCCATCCTTCCCGGAACAAACCGATGGTTCTCTCGAATCGGGGACCAAATCGAGGCTGCGCGCGGTCGCTCTCTCTGCTGTTATTCTCTGCATCTATATACTGCCGGTTATTATTTACATTTGTATATGATTTAAATTATTTAAATTTAATTATTTACATTTGTATAACTTTCTAGTATCTAAATTGGCATGTTGCACTCTACAGCGCTTGAAAACTTTTACGGATAGTGGTTTTACACGACTCCCAGCCCCTCAGTGTACATTGGCTGGTACAGTGGCCTTTCCCCATTGCAGCTTGGTGGTGATTGCTCCACGGTACAGTGTCTCCCTCCGCACATAGTCCAGATGATGGGGTTGCTCACTATAGGAGACATTGGCCTCTTCCCTTACCTCATTTTCCATGGGAGGTTGCCTTAAAATCATTTGGAGAGCACAAAGAGTTTGAGAGAAGCAATGATAACCTCCTGAGCAGCAGAGTGGCCACAATCTGGTGCTCCCCTTCCGCGGAAGTGGTCAGATGGGCCCCGCCGATTGATCTACATAACTTTAATTCTGTGCGGAGGTACAAGAGTCATTCCTCTTTCAGGGAACATTAACAGTTTGTAGTTAATTATTAAAATTTATGTCAATGAAACTTTTCACTCTCCGATCCTGGTGTTAATTGTCCGTGTGTTAAGCTAGTGCGATGTTAAAGAGCTCCGTGCGCCCTGGGTAGTGAGTAAGGTTAGTGCTACTATCAGTTCACTCTGGTTTCTCTTCAGATCGTATAAATGTTTCGCCTTTTACTAAAGATTTCAGTTTAGAGGAACACTCAGAGTTTTAATTAATTTTTGAAGTCCTACGTGTTGTGGGGCTTGTTTTAATTTCAAAAATAGAATTTTCAGTTTTTCTGGTCTGTTTTCGATTTCGCTTTTTAGTTTGTGTAAGTTAATTTGGATCCATTGCTGAATATCTCTCTGCCGGCCTCCTGGGCTCTCGCTGTCTCTTTTTCAAAAATATGTATGTATTCAAGTTTTCAGTCAAATATCAACAAACCCCCCGACAGAACAAGAAAACAACGCGCAAGGATTATACATAGGGAATTCCCCAAAATACAATGGCCCCCCATATAACAATACGTAACCGATCGGGAAACACCCCACCCTAACCCCAACGCCACCCCAAAAGGACCCCCCCCCCCCCCCCCCCCCGTTGCTGCTGCTACTGACCTCCTCCTAACGCTGGGTGAGAAAGTCTAAGAATGGTTGCCCTGGCCTGAAGAACCTCTGCACCGACCCTCACAAGGCAAACTTTATCCTCTCCAACTTGATGAACCCAGCCATGTCATTAATCCAACCTTCCAGGCTCGGGGGCTTCGCATCCTTCCATCGTGGCAAAACCATCCGTCTGACTACCAGGGACTCAAATACCAGAATACCGGCTTCTTTCGCCTCCTGCACTCCCGGCTCGTCTGATACCCCAAATAATGCTACCCCAGCTCAGCATGACCCGGGTGTTCACATAGTCCTTGCAAAGCCCCTCCAGAACTCCTTGGCGGTGACTGCCCCACAGTTCAGTGTCTCCGTGGGCACGTAGTCGAGATGATGGGGTTGCTCACTAGAAGAGACATTGGTCTCTTCCCTTACCTAAAGTTCCATAGGAGGTTGCGTTAACATCATTTGGAGAGCACAAAGAGATTGGGAGAAGCAATGCTAACCCCCGGAGGGGTGCAGTGCCGATAAGTCTGTGGCTCCCCTTCCGTGGTTGTGGATAGGACCCACCCACTCATTTACATACCTTGAAGACCGGAATCATATCATAGAATCATATCATAGAATTTATAGTGCACAAGGAGGCCATTCGGCCCATCGAGCCTGCACCAGCCCTTTAAAGAGCACTAAGCCCACCCCTCCATCCTACCTCCGTAACCCAGTAACCTCACCTACCCTTTTTGAACATTAAGGGCACTTTAGCATGACAAATCCACAGAACCTGCACATCTTTGGACTGTGGCAGTAAACCAGAGCACTCTGAGGAAAGCCACGCAGACACAAGGAGAATGTGCAGACTCCATACAGCAGTGACCCAAGCCGGCATTCAAATCTGGGATCCTGGAGCTGTGAAGCGACAGTGCTAACCACTGTGCTACCATGCTGTGGAGGCACAAGAGTCATTCCTCTTTCTGGAAACATTAACGGTTTGTAGTTAATTATTAAAATTTATATCAATCAATCCAATACTGGTGTTAATTCTCCCTGTGTTAAGCTAGTGCGGTCTTAAAGAGCTCCGTGCTCCCTGGGTAGTGAGTAAGGTTGGTGTGACTGTTAGTACACTCTGATTTTTCTTTGAATCGTATGAATTTTTTGCCTTTTACTAAAGATTTCCATGGAAAGGAACACTCAGAGTTTTAATTAATTTTTTGATGCCGTACTTTTTAAAAATAGAATTTACAGTGCAGAAGGAGGTCATTCAGCCCATCGAGTCTGCACCTGCTCTTGGATAGAGCACACCACCCAAGGTCAACACCTCCAACCCTATCCCCATAACCCAGTAACCCCACCCAACACGAAGGGCAATTTTGGACACTAAGGGCAATTTATCATGGCCAATTCACCTAACTTGTTGTGGGGCTTGTTTTGATTTCAAAAATAGAATTTGCAGCCTTTTGATTTTGCTTTTTAGTTTGTGTAAGTTAATTTGGATGCATTGCGGAATATCTGTCTGCCGGTCTCCTCGGGGCGCGCTGACTCTCACCCCGTCTGCAGTAATGCTCTCTATCTAAACGTTGGCGGTAATTATTTACGTTTCTATATGAAGGTGAAATAATCTCATGAATTTAAATGGGCGAGTTGCAGTCTGAAATATGCAGCCTTTTATTTTACCATTTTAGTTTGCGTAAATCAATTTGCTTGCATTGCGAAATCCTTTTTTGCTGATATTCTCGGCACCCGCGGTATCTCACTCCGTCTGCTGTAATGCTCTGTATCTAAATGTTGCCGTAAGTATTTACATATACATATGAAGGTAAAATACTTTCATGTATCTAAATGGGCATGTTGTACTCTGCAGCGCTTGAAAGCTTTTACGTGTAATAGTTTTGCACGGCTCCCATCCCCTCAGTGTACATTGGCTGGCACAGTGGCCTTTCCCCATTGCACCTTGGCGGTCACTGCCCCACGGTTCAGTGTCTCCCTCGGCATGTAGTCAACAACCTTGGAATGTGTCCGTCTGAAACTCTCTGTCCAGGACAGTTCCTTGCACTGGAAAACCAACAACCTTCTGACGAACCAAATCGTGTCTTTCCCCGAGTTGATGATCTCCCAGCTCATGTGCGCCTCGGTGTGCTTCCCTAGGAACAGGTTCTGGAGCAGACAGTCCTGCGTCAACAGGCTGCTCGGGTAGAACCTCGACAAATACCAACACATTCCTCTCCAGACATTCTTTCCAAAGGCACATTCCACAAGGCGATGTGCATCTATCTCATCCCCCTCCCTACCCCTTCCACCCACCGCTGCTTCGGGGGCAGCCTCTTTCTGGAATAATTAACTTTTTATCGTTAATTATTAAAATTTATATCAATGAAAATTTTCGCTCTCCAATACTGGTGTTAATTGTCCGTGTGTTAAGCTAGTGCGATGTTAAAGAGCTCCGTGCGCCCTGGGTAGTGAGTAAGGTTGGTGTAAATGCCAGTATACTCTGGTTTTTCTTCAGATCGTATAAATCTTTTGCCTTTTACTAAAGGTTTCTGTGACGAGGAACGCTCAGAGTTTTAATTAATTTTTTGATGCCCTACTTGTTTCGGGGCTTGTTTTAATTTCAAAAATAGAATTTTCAGCTCTTTTTTTGGTCCATGTTTTCCATTTTGCTTTCAGTTTGTGTAAGTTAATTTGGATCCATTGTGGAATATCTGTCTGCCGGTCTTTTCGGGGGCGCTGTCTGCTGCAATGCTCTGTATCTAAATACTGCCGGTAATTATTTACATTTGTACATGAAGGTAAAATACTTCCTAGTATCTAAATGGGCATGTTGCACTCTGCAGCGCTTCAAAACCTTTACCTATAATGGTTTTACACGGCCCCCATCCCCTCAGTGTATATTGGCTGGCACAGTGGCCTTTCCCCATTGCACCTTAGCGGTCACTGCCCCACGGTTCAGTGTCTCCCTCGGCACGTTGTCCACGACCTTGGAATATGTCAGTCTGAAACTCTCAGTCGAGGACAATTCCTTGCACTGGAAAACCAACAACCTTCTGGCGAACCAAAGCGTGTCTTTCCCAGAGTTGATGATCACAAGGTGATGTGCAACCATCTCATCCCTGCTACTTGCTCAGGTGAATGAGAAATGAATTCACCTGAGGAAGGAGCAGTGCTCCGAAAGCTAGTGTTCAAAACAAACATGTTGGACTTTAACCTGGTGTTGTAAGACTTCTTACTGTCCTCACCCCAGTCCAAAGCCGGCATCTGCACATCCAGATGTTTGGGTTGCTGACTGCACAAGACTTTGGCTTTTTGACTTTGGAGAGCACAAAGAGAATGCGAAAAGCAATGATAACCTCCGAGCGGTAGAGTGGCAACAAGTCCACAGTTTCCCTTCCGTGGAAGTGGATATGCCCCGCCCACTCAGCTACATAACTTGAATTCTTTTGGGAGGTACAAGAGGCATCCCTCTTTCTGGAAACATTAACGGTTTGTAGTTAATTATTAAAATTTATATCAATCAAATTGTTCACTCTTCGCTACTGGTGTTAATCATCTGTGTGTTAAACTAGTGCAGTCTTACAGAGCTCCGTGCGCCCAGGGTAGTGAGTAAGGTTGGTGTGAATGTGAATGTACATGCACTCTGGTTTGTCTTCAGATGGTATAAATCTTTCGCCTTTTACTAAAGATTTCCGTTGGGAGGAACAAGCAACTACTGATCACTCTTAAGTGCCAGCGAGAAATTACCTGATTAAAATCCTTACTCTCAGTTCAATACGGTTTTCAGAAACAGGAGAGGAAGAGGAGGAAGAGAGAACAGATTGGTCAGAGCTAAAAGAGAATGCAAAAAAGTATGTCATGTGAACCGAGGGTTGGGTCTCGCCACCATCTTTCCCAAGCAAAGCCGCACCCACCGTGCCATGCCACCATCCTTTCCAGAGCAAGTCATATCCACTGCACCCCCAGATCCACCCCCAGTACCAATGCACCCAGTCACAACCGAACGAAGGGTAAGGAATACCCCAGGCCTGGCTCTCGTGCCCAAATGGGCGACGTTTCTAATAAAATTGTAACTAGGGGTGGCATGTGGCGCAGTTGTTAGCACTGGGACTGCGGCGCTGAGGACCCGGGTTTGAATCCCGGCCCTGGGTCACTGTCCATGTGGAGTTTGTACATTCTCCCTGTGTTTATGTGGGTTTCACCCCCACAACCGAAAGATGTGCAGGTTAAGTGGATTGGCCATGCTAAATTGCAATTTAATTAGAAAAAAAATAATTGGGTACTCTAAACTTTTAAAAAAATATATTTAGAGTACCCAATTTATTTTTTTTCCAATTAAAGTGCAATTGAACCTGGCTAATCCACCTACACCGCCCATCTTTGGGCTGTGGGGGCGAAATCCATGCAAACACGGGGAGAATGTGCAAACTCCACACAAGCAGTGACCCAGAGCAGGGATCGAACCTCGGACCTTGGTACCGCGAGGCAGCAGTGATATCCACTGCGCCACCGTGCTGCCCGGGTACTCTAAACTTATATTAAACAAAATTGTAACCTGCTGACCCACATAGCTTCTTTGAAGACATTAGATAACAAAAAGATAATGCACGGATTGGATGAAAGGGAGGAAGTTAAATTGATAGTTATGTGTCTGTCCGATCGGCCCTGCCAGCCCCTCAAAATGTCGGGGAGGGAGGCCTAGATGAGATGAAGGAGGTGTAGCCACCTAAAATGGACGCTGAGCTGCAAAGTAAGCCAAGCGCTAAGACTGCAGGGAAAAAGGCAGTTTAGCCAAAACAGCAGTCTGCAAAGAGAGCATTTTGCATTCTGCAAGTAGCAGAAACCAGTTTGGGCTCAGGTGAGAAGACCTTAGTTAGGTGCAAATGGCAAAACGCTTTGCATACTAATAAGGCAATCAGACCTGAACACCCACACAATAGAAACATTTGACTCTGAATGGACACATTCGAACCAAGGCCCAGACATCGAGGCACCAGAAACCTCCAAACAAAAGGGCATAAGAAACGCCCCCCCCCATCACGGAGACCCCCTCGCATTGGGGAATTCAAACAGTATCGATGAGGAATTGACCCAATAGATGACCAAAGGTAAAGCCCGCCCAAGAAGAGGGAAGGACATTGGGGACCCCTATAAATATAGACCCCCACACATGGTCCTGTCTGTTGTTTCGTGCTCCGGCTTTGACCAAGACCTCCGACTCGTATCCTGACTCCAGCCGTTGAGCACCAGCCGCCGAACCGTAAGTGCCAATACGACGCTCGCTACGCGAACCAAGCCCGCTAGACCCCCAGTGACCAGCACGCTTTCTGAAGGTTGCAGCCCAAGACCGGGACGAAGGCCTCGCTCCCTGACCTTGCCTGTTCCTGTGTAGTTAAGTATTCTGTTTGCTTAGTTTAGTCATAGCTTAGTCCCTTAGTGTGTGCATGCGTATTTATTATAAGTGTATAATAAATATTGATCGTTTGGAACTTACTAATCGGTGTATCGTTTTATTACTTTGAACTTGACCTTGGAATATATGTGAGTTGTCTATATGGCAACTGGCGACTCCTGAGCTGAAAAATACATAAGACAGAGCCTAGTGGTGTTAAGCACACGGCCTTTAACACAGGCAAGTTAATACACCCCAATAAACGCGTTTTGCGCCCATAGCAAAACGTGCAACATTTAGTGGCGACTTCCTGACGGGACACGGTTATAAGTGGTACCCCCACTTCGTCGAGGACCCTGAAATTTGAATTGGAAATCTGGTAAAGAAAACGGAAAGAAATCACAAATATTCAAGGTGTTCAAAGCAATAAGCGTAATTCGGAAGTGTGTTTAGTGCATGCGTACTAACAGGGTTGTAAGGAAAACCTGAAAGCATTTTTGTTGCGACAAACTTTCGGTAGTTTTGTGAACGGAACATAGCATAAGCCGTACCCGTTTCGTGAGACATAACCTCAACACCCCCTGTTCCTAAATTTAAAAGTGAGTCAGAGAAAATGGCCATGCAGGCAATGGAACGCCTCATGAACCCAGAACGGTTTGTGGTCGCAGCGACCAGCAGCAGTAGCAGGGTAGGTCAGTGTCCCATGTGGGAGCTGGAACTCCGCAAATATCTGCAAGGAAAGGGATGGCGCCTTTGGAAAGAGTTTTGTCTGAATGAGGAGACAGGTCCCGGAAGTATAGGACATACTTGGTGGGAGAACCTCTCTCAAATTCACAAAAAGAACATGAGTAAAGCACGTAAACCGATGGCGATTGTGTCCTGTTTGGCACAATTGCGAGGCACAGAGGAGGTCGTTCAGACGCTCCGGGCAGAATTAGAGGAACGGAATAGAATGAGTAAAGTGGATGTCAGGGACATCGAGAAGGAAAATATGGATCTAAGAGGGAAGTTGGCAGAGAAAGGTAGAGAGGTGGATGATGCCAAGAGGGCACATCAGTCTTGTCTAGCCCATCTCAGCAGTTCCCAGACCCAGTACGAAAAGGCCTATCAGGACGTGCAACGTGCCGTCCTGATAAGAGAAGAATCAGACAAGCAGATAGAGGCTTTGCAGAGGCAATGCTCTGACCTTAAAGCAGCTTTGAGAGCACTCCATGCTGCAACCACAGAACAAAGGCAAAGTACAGTAGACCACGCGAAATGCAGGAAACAGATTGCAGAGCTGCAATCGCTGCTTTCGGTGCAAAATGGGTTTCAAAGCACCTTTGGAACCCAGTTAGATGAGGAGAATGCCCCAGACTGGAAAGAGTTAAGTGAGACAGCGCAGCGTTATGTTCAGGGAACATGTGCGCCAGCAGCACAGCAGAAAAGGCAAGCACCCCAACCCCCTACAGATCAGCTCCTTACCATTCCAATGAATCCAGTCACCACCCAGAGAAAAGCGACCACAGAAGGCGCACCCGATATAACTTACACCACCCCCTTAACTGTAACCCAACTCAGGGACGCGTGTGAGAAGATCACTCCGTTTCTCCCCACCGCAGACCCCCACCAGTTTTTCGCTAAGGTAAAACAGCAGGCTACCATGTACGGCCTGGACGAGAGAGAGCAGGTCAAACTCACAGTTCTGAGTTTGGACCAATCGGTTGTAGCAGCCCTCCCCGACCCACAGAACGTTGGCGGAGGAACCCTAGAGGAAATGCACACCTCCATTTTAGATGCCATAGGGTATAATCGAGGTGACCCCGTAGAAGGACTTAATAAGTGCCGGCAGAAGAAATCCGAGCACCCCACAGCATTCGCCGGAAGGCTGTGGATCCATTTTAATGCAGTATTTGGCGATTTAAATAGAGCCCATTTGAACCGTGAAAACATGGTTAAATGGACGCGCACCATAATTTCACATGCAACAGAAGCAGGACAGAGCGCTTGCAACAGCTATGACCCCTCAGAGGAAGCCCATAATGAGAAGTGGGTCCTGAAAAGATTGTCCCGCGCTTGGGAGCAATCAGTTCAGGGCAAGAGTAGAGTTCAATCCCCAGAAGAAGCTCAGGCTGCAGCAGACATACAGGCAGTGAGAGAGCACCAAAAACCCGCATGGGTGAATGAGGGAAAGAGCAGCCCTCCACAGAAGTCGCAGGAATGCTACAACTGTGGACAGTTAGGGCATTGGGCAAAAGAATGTAATGGACCCCAGAGATCACAGAGAGGCCAGCAGACAGGCACTCTGAATCGGAATAAAACAAAACCGATCCATAGTATAGGGATACAGTCAGGACAGACCAATGTGGACGGAACGGACTGACGGTGTTCGGGCTCCCCCACTTGGGTCTGTGACACACTATGGGATCCATCAGGAAGACCGGTAGTCACGGCAAAGTTAAGAGGGAAGCCCATAGAGTTACTTTGGGACACAGGAGGCTCCCGAACCACAATTAACTCCACCACCACGGCACACACAGACACGTGGCCGACCACCTCCACCATCACACTTAGCGGGTTCACCGGACACTCGCAGCAGGGACACATTACAGCACCCGTAGCAATCCAGCTAGGGAACATTTCCACCAAACACCCCGTTGTTTTAGTAAATCTTCCCCGGACAGCAGAACACATCCTAGGGATAGATTTTATGAACGCCCATAGCCTGTCGTTCGACCCAGTGAACCAATGTGTCTGGCGAATGGCAAGATCGGACAGAGCACCCGCTACTCTCACAGTAGGAGAGTACGCTAACAGGATTAGTGCAGTGGGAGAATACTCATTTGACCCGACTACACTAAACACGGACAGACAAGTTAAAGCAGTACTGAATAAACACAGGACAGCATTTGCCAGTCACCGGCATGACTGTGGCAGAATGGCTGGACAAATTCACGTTACCGGACCTGACCCCAGACCACAAAAACAATATAGATTTCCCCTAGAAGCAGAGGTAGAAATAGAGAAAGTGATAGGTAGCTTATTGGAGCAAGGTGTGCTTAGAACAGTAGCCTCGACCAATAATGCCCCTATTTGGCCAGTGAGAAAGCCCGACGGATCATGGCGTCTGACCATTGATTATCGGGAACTCAATAAAGTAACCCCAGCAGTAGCCCCCACGGTAGCAACAAGTCCCGAGACCATGCTCAAACAGGGACTCAACTCCAAATATTTCACGGTTTTGGACATTAGCAATGGCTTCTGGTCAATCCCATTGGCAAAGGCGTGCCAGTACAAATTTGCCTTCACTTTTAAAACACAACAGTATACGTGGACATGCCTTCCACAAGGATTCCACAATTCCCCCTCCATTTTCCACCGACAGTTGGCGAATGGCTTAGAAAAATTTTCCCGCCCCGAATGTCTGGTACAGTATGTAGACGACCTACTACTGCAGACAGACACAAAGGCAGAGCACATTACGCTTCTGGCCGAACTCCTGGAACTTTTAACCGAGATTGGATGTAAAGTTAACCCAAGAAAGGCCCAGATTTTGGAAAGTAAAGTGATGTATTTGGGAACAGTCATCACACACGGCAAACGCGAGATCGAATTCAAAAGAATTGATTCGATTGTCAAATTGCCCCTTCCCCAGAATGTTTCAGCCCTCCGGTCGTTTTTAGGACTGGTTGGTTATTGTCGGAACCACATCGACGGATTCACGACAAAAGCCGCCCCACTCTCAGACCTCCTTAAGAAAGGAGCCCCCTGGGAATGGCTTCCGCAGCATACAGAGGCTGTGGAAGAGTTAAAGAAAGCCCTTAGCGCAGCACCCGCGCTACAAGTCCCAGACCAACTTTCCCCCTATGCAATAGAGGTAGCGAGCACAGATCTGACCCTCTCGGCCGTGTTACTTCAGGAACGGCACGAGCAGCTAAGACCAGTGGCTTATGCCTCCCGACTGTTAGACCCAGTTGAACAAGGATTTTCAGCCTGCGAGAGGCACCTCCTTGCTGTCTTCTGGGCAGTGCAATATTTCTCTTACATTACCGGACTCAACCCCACCACCATTTTGACCGAGCACACCCCCACACAGTTACTCCTAGACGGTCGACTGAAGGACGGTTCAGTTAGCCAGATTAGGGCAGCTAGGTGGACACTACTTTTACAAGGACGGGACATTACAGTAAAACGGACCCGCACACACACATTTTTAGCCGACAACCTCCAATACCCAGGACAGCCCCATGAATGTGAAATTGTAGCCCCCCTACATAACACAGGACCCTTTATAGCGAAGACACCCCCCAGGAAGATAGGGAACCCAAAACAAAGTCCCCAACCCACAGACACGTGTGGACCACTGAGGATTTACGTAGACGGTTCATCCACAGTTTTAGAAGGTGAGCGTATCACAGGATGCGGCATCTATGTAGAGGACGCGCAGGGTCGCGCTCTCGAAGAGATAGCTTTAAAATTACCGGGACACTTAGGCGCGCAGGCAGCAGAGCTCGCGGCCATAGCTTATATAGTGGACCACCCCGATTCTTTCCCCAGCCCAGCGGACATATATTCAGACAGTTTATATGTCTGCAATAGTTTAACCGATTTTCTGCCCCTGTGGAGGACACGAGGTTTTGTCTCCGCAGATGGGAAACCCCTTCCATCAGCCCCTTTACTCAAGCACATTTTGGAGAAAGCGAAGGACAGGACCTTCGGCATTATCAAAGTAAGAAGCCACCATAGGTCATCCCCCCCTGGGAATGTAAAAGCCGACGCACTGGCTAAGGCAGGTTCCAGGCGAGGACACTTATGGACACCCCCAGCTAGCGCACCAGCTAGCGCCCCTGTGAGCGCAGTCCAAATCTCACAGACCAGTATTAAAGATTTAGTAGACGCACAAAAGCAGGATGAGGATCTCAGGGAGATTTTCAAAGGCAACTTTGTGCCACAGTATGATAAATTCAGACACGCACTGACCACACATGAGGGTGTGATCATAAAGGATCAGCTTTATGTGGTCCCGCAGCAGGACAGGAATGAAATGATTGCTTTGTTCCATGATGGACACGGGCACCAAGGGACCGACGCAACCACGAGGCACCTCAGGCAGCTCTGTTGGTGGCCTAACCTAAGGACAGATGTAGGTCACTACATCGAGAATTGCCTTATTTGCGCCCAGAATAACCCGGAGAGGTATTCTAAAAAGGCACAACTTCGGCATACGACCAGTTAATGGCCCCTGGACAAACCTCCAGATCGACTTTATAGGACCATTGCCCCCTTGTAGGAATGGCTATAAATACGTTCTGGTGGTCATCGATACCTTTACCAAATGGGTAGAGGCATTCCCCTCTAGAACGAATACAGCTAAGACAGCTGCAAAGATCCTGACCCACCACATCTTCACGAGATGGGGTTTACCCCGTAGCATTGATTCGGACCAGGGATCTCACTTTACAGGACGGGTCATGAAGAACGTCCTGACAATATTTGGAATAAAACAAAATTTTCATATTGCGTATCACCCACAGTCCAGCGGGATTGTAGAGCGCATGAATCGGACCCTAAAATCAACGCTTAGAAAAATGGTTCAAGAGAACAACTCCACATGGGATTCAGTGCTCCCATTTGCATTAATGTTCATCAGAAATACAGTTTCCACTTCCACAGGATACACACCACACACACTCATGACCGGACGCCCTATGAAAGGTACAGAATTCCTTTTAGGACTGGACATGACTAGCCCCGAAGTGACGGCCCTCACACACGAAAAGGCAGTTAAAGACTTGGTTGAGACTGTGAGGTCTGCACAGATTGCAGCCGCAGTTCAGCTAGGGAAACGCCGTAAACAACGCACAGCTTGTTTTAACAAGACCGTACACCCCACAGAATTCCAGGTTGGGCAACAGGTAATGCTATCTGTATACAACCCCAGCAGTTTTTTGGCACCAAAATATTCCGGACCATACTCAATTTCGGATAAAATTAGCCCCTCAGTTTATAGGATAAAATATCCTAATGGTAAGACCGCGTGGTTCCATATCAACCAGTTAAAGGCATATGGAACACAGGCCAACCATGCACACCATGTCCTGCTAGACGCAGCAGAACACCTCACCCCACCCACTAGAGACACGTTTCCACCATCCCCCTCACAGACCAGTTCCTCATCGGACTCGCCCACGACTCCGCCCACTGACCACGACAGACCACGCCCCGAAACGCCCACAAGCTGCCGCGGCAGAGACAGCGATACAGACACTGACTCTGAGGACAGCCACAGCACACCACACTACAGCCCACATAGCAGCGACTATGACCCCGACTACAGTGACCCCATGGAAGTCACTTACATTAAAAACCCAGACCCACCACCCGACCCCGACGACCCCGACAATACCCATTCACTTTTGGAACCAACACTCTGGCACAGGGACAATTCGTACCGACTTGTCCGCAATGACGAACGTGACCCCCAGTCACACAATTCAAAGATATCATGCCTGATCCACACAAGGGTGTGGGATCCGGGAGAGCAGGACGACACGGTGTCTGAATCCCGATACGGCAACCCCTTTGTGACCCTGTTCACAGAGACAGAGGAAAAGTGAGGTGTCCAGATGATATAAAATAGGAATCGTTTGAGGGAAACAATGTCCTTTCTGATGGAACCTGCACGTATGTTTGTCTACCGTTTTATGTTTGTTTGTCATTTTATGTTTGTTTGTTAATATGTTAAGGGATTGATTGCAGATCTTTTCAGCTGAAAAGATTGTGACCACCTCACACACACGTTAGCTTGTCCGCCGATACCTTTGAGAACTTCAGTTCCCACACCGGTTTGATTGGAGATCTTTTCAAGTTGTACGGCTTGTGACCGCCTTACACACACAATAGTTTATCTGCAGATACGTCTGAGAACTTCTATGGTGAGCAGCTCACCGTATCGTCTAAAATATCTGAAGCCCAGCTCATTTTTTCAGATGAAGGAGCATCTTGGCTCCTCCATTGTTTTTAGGTGCCCCTCTATTCGGCGAATAGAGGCTGCAAGTCACGATAAACACATTCTTACCCGTTTACTCCAGGTTACTCAGGCAGTGGACAAACGGCACTGAGGACCCGCCCTGTCTGAGAACCCACTTTGGTCAGCCAAGCTCGGGTATGGCACAGCACGCCCTACCCGGGGATCCCATCCAACTCGTACCCGTAGCGGCCCATACGCAACCCATTCGACCTTTCATTTCAAATTTGTTTCCATTTTCGTTAGGTAGCCCTTAGGCTGCCATCCCACATGCTATTTACATCCAGGAACATTCGGATGGTAAATGAGCAAAGCCTGCGAGACGGCTCGCAGGAGGAGAGTTGTTAGGTGTATTGTGTTCATTAAATTTGCTTTTGAAAAAAAAAATGAGGGGAGTCACAGGGTGTGACTTGGCCAGTCATTTTTAATGGGTCAATTGGAATTGAAAGACAGATACACTAACAAGTACGGATATTAAGCTGTATTGACAGATACTGTGCTTGATCCCATAGCTTTCGAAGGACGAGACAGGGATCGAAGCAAGGATTGTCCATACAGGAGGAAGAAAGAAGGAAGAACAAGTTGAAGATGATGGAAGCTCACCTATTGCTTTTAAATGTTATATTTGTTTGTGTGGAAGCAAGACACATTTCCCCCACAACCCCCACCGTAAATGTTTCCCTTACAGCAACCCCCCCCCCCCCCGTGCTCAGCTCTGATCAGTGAGGTTCAGACCTGGTGCACAAAATTTATGACATGGTACTCCATGTCATACGTGATTGAATCACTGCTAGTGATTGCGATCCTCGCCATACTTGTACTGACCCTCAGGTTGAGGAAGTGGAAGAGGAGAGCCTCCCGTTCCTGCCCCTCCGTCTATGGAGTTCGATCTCCTATTTTTCGCTTTCATCAATCCCCTTTGCCCCATGATGAATAAAGCACTGTGTAATGAATAAAGAAATGTACCCATGTATTATATTGTCCTGAACTCGACTGCCGAGTCAGGAAATGTTATGTGATGTGGTATGAATGGATGAGGTTTAGTCTGTAAGGAAATGTTTAAGTTAAGTTAAGGATAATTGTGATAGGTAGAGGTTCCCGTTTTTGGTAATGCATGTCCCCTTTGACATAGCGCCAAGTAGAGATGTAAGGTAAAAAAAAATTTCTTCCCATAATTAAGGACAGAGTAGACGCTCAGGAGCTTGCCGAGGTCAGGGAACACAAAGAAGGCAACCCAGATGCACTCAAGGCAACGTACATAGGTGATCCTTCACAATATTTTGATTGTGAGGATCACAAGGAGGGAATGTAGCCACCTAAAATGGACGCTGAGCTGCAAAGTAAGCCAAGCGCTAAGACTGCAGGGAAAAAGGCAGTTTAGCCAAAACAGCAGTCTGCAAAGAGAGCATTTTGCATTCTGCAAGTAGCAGAAACCAGTTTGGGCTCAGGTGAGAAGACCTTAGTTAGGTGCAAATGGCAAAACGCTTTGCATACTAATAAGGCAATCAGACCTGAACACCCACACAATAGAAACATTTGACTCTGAATGGACACATTCGAACCAAGGCCCAGACATCGAGGCACCAGAAACCTCCAAACAAAAGGGCATAAGAAACGCCCCCCCCCCATCACGGAGACCCCCTCGCATTGGGGAATTCAAACAGTATCGATGAGGAATTGACCCAATAGATGACCAAAGGTAAAGCCCGCCCAAGAAGAGGGAAGGACATTGGGGACCCCTATAAATATAGACCCCCACACATGGTCCTGTCTGTTGTTTCGTGCTCCGGCTTTGACCAAGACCTCCGACTCGTATCCTGACTCCAGCCGTTGAGCACCAGCCGCCGAACCGTAAGTGCCAATACGACGCTCGCTACGCGAACCAAGCCCGCTAGACCCCCAGTGACCAGCACGCTTTCTGAAGGTTGCAGCCCAAGACCGGGACGAAGGCCTCGCTCCCTGACCTTGCCTGTTCCTGTGTAGTTAAGTATTCTGTTTGCTTAGTTTAGTCATAGCTTAGTCCCTTAGTGTGTGCATGCATATTTATTATAAGTGTATAATAAATATTGATCGTTTGGAACTTACTAATCGGTGTATCGTTTTATTACTTTGAACTTGACCTTGGAATATATGTGAGTTGTCTATATGGCAACTGGCGACTCCTGAGCTGAAAAATACATAAGACAGAGCCTAGTGGTGTTAAGCACACGGCCTTTAACACAGGCAAGTTAATACACCCCAATAAACGCGTTTTGCGCCCATAGCAAAACGTGCAACAGAGGCAATATTAACTGCAGTTGGATATAATAAACGGATCCCGTAGACGGCTTAAATAGATGCAGACAAAGAAAAGGGGAATACCCGACAGCCTTTGCCGGTCTATTGTGGTTTCATTTCAGGGGGGTTTCCGGAGATTTAGAATACGCCAGATTGGATGAAGCTTATTCTTCCAAATGGGCTGGACTTTAGTCTCCCATGCCACAGAGCAAAGCAAATGAGCTTGTGTAGACTTCGAACCCGCGAAGCCCGTACACAATGAAGCATGGGTCCTGCAATGATTAGCTGGAGTCTGGGGGAAGGCAGTTTAGGAACACCCACCACCACTTTCGGATAGGGAGGCCACAATGCTTCTGGTGAGGGATAACAGGGGTCCGGTATAAAGAAATGAGAGTAATGGGTGCCGTGGAAATTATAATAAAGCCAAATTCCTCGACGTTTGATTTAAGGAAATTTATTTACACAAATATATTTGCAGAGAGTCTTCCAGCTGCAAAGCCAGTGCACTGAACTCTGAGATTTGAATGAAGACAGCATATTTTTATAGTCTGCAATAACAGCTTGAAATAAACAGCCATGTTTATATTAAATAGACCTTGGAAAGTACTTACGCTGAAATACGTAGGACGTCTGTTCTTGGCCTTGGCTAAAAACAACTCGAGTACACATTTTGTTATCTTTCGGAGGACAATGTGTTATAATAAGGCCGATGCCAAAATATTAAGCAGTATTTTGTTTATGTTACCTGACCTACTTATTTTCATTCAAAAGCAATATTGATTTATAGTCAAGCATTTCCCAGCATGCTTCTAAGTTGGCAACTCATTAATTTCCCTTCCACAATGGGGAACACCAATACCCGAGTGATCCAGTGCCACCGTACACCCCTCCCTGGAAGAGATAGAGGGATATGTTACAACTGTGGGCAGTCAGGACACTTCACCTGAGATTGCAGGAGACCCCCACCACCATATACACGGCCCCCGAGACAACCAGGACCACCGGCTCCACCACCTAGACCAGCCCCCAGATATGTAAGAGAACACCACCCACAGCAGCTAGAAGGTCCCACCGCCCCATGTGAGCACTTACCCAGCACTCCTCATGGCAGAGACATCTCAGCAATGCCACCATTTTTTTTCACTTTTTCTTCCTCTCTTCTTCAGTTGTACTACACTAACTCAAGATGGTGTTTACACCCCAGGCCAAATGTGATTGCTGTAAAAATTAAACATGGTGCCCTGATTTTACAGGCCAGTTTAAATAAGGTTGCTTTCCAACCACTCCAAGCCTTTGAATTGATTTTCAAAAAAGGGGGTCACATAGTTTAAAGACAGTCAAACATGGATGAATCAAATATTAAACAACAATAACATTAGGAATTATGCGTTTACCTCCTCAGGACAACACTGGACAACAACAAATATGCATCCTGGAATCTACCTCATCATATTCATCATCGGGATAAACACTCAAAACACTCTAAACAATATGAACTTTTTATACCCAGGATACCTCTGATTTGCTCCACCTGACGCAGGGGAATGTGAGGATGGTGTATTGTAGATACACCCCAATAAAAGTATCATGTTTGGGTACAATAATCAGAGGCTTATTTACAAAAAGCCAAATGGTAGCTCAGCTGAATGCTATCTGAGTGTCACCATAGCAGGGGATTGGCGGGGATTTTCAAATAATGTGTGTTCCAAAATTGAATGTCTCGCTAACAGCCCTGAAAAAGAATTGGAACTTGGGTAAAGATGCCCTGGGACACTCATAGAAGGGAATTTTGCCCAATATGAGATCAGGACAAGGCCAAAGCCAACCCCAAAGTCACCCCACTCCATTTGTCCTGAAGCCAGCCCGGACCACAAAACAGGTTAGTACTAAAACACACAGGGAAAATCCTGTACGGCAACATTCACCACAAATTGGTACCTATGGTGGTGGATATAACTGGGACCCAAATGCCAGAGTGGTGCTATCCCCAACTCAATAGACTGTACCTCCATTTGACCCGCAGGCTGTTAGGATGAAAGGTAGGAATGGACGAGAGGCAGGAAAGAGTCAAGAGAGGATTAATAAATGACGCAGCCACAGCATACAGGGCAGGAGTATCCACTATCAACTCCCTTGATTTGGCCAATCTGGAATATAAACTTAGACTCCTGACCCGACAGGTCAAAAAGACACTAAATTCCATTAATGAGTACAATCAACAAGATGCTGAAGAGGAACTGACTGGGAATGCAACCAGAACCCACACGGTTGCTTTATTAGAGGGACATGCTAGGATCATCAATCAAATTATCCGGGGGGAAATGGAATACAATGACCAGCAACAGAACCGGACTCTCTGTACTGCATAAGGACAGTGGATGATAGAGCAGCTAAGGGAAAATTTAGATCAGATACACAGGCGACAGCCTCCGTCTTGGATTAGTGACGAACAGATGGAACATTTATTCACGGGTAACGAACACCCAAAATTATTTGCTTGCTAGATGTGGCGGTTGACCAAAGTGAGGTTCAATGACGACTGTAGAGGGACTCCAGGGAAAGCTCTGGGGATGATATTAGGGCTCCCCATAATCATTGACAGGTTTCACTGAGGGTTTTTGAAGTAGACAATATAGGGACCATTCAGGAAGACATTTGGATAGGGCACGGTACACCCTACTGTAGGCAATGGCGAAGGAAGGGAGGCTCATAGACACTACTCTGGGCAGATGTCAGCAAACTAACAAATTAATCACATGCCCATATCCAGTTTACTTGAATGAGCATGCACTATGTGGCTTCAGAACTAACACTCATTTAAATTTCACTGTAGAAGCTCGCAGCCTGGACACAGACATCCCAGGGGAGCAGGGGAATACTGCCTGACCACTTTCCTGAAACAGTATCAGTATGGCACAACACATTGCAACATTACAAACAACACATTCTGCATCAAACCTGACATATCGACCAGGGTCGGCCTCATCCAGCTGATAGACATTCATAAGAGGGAAAGGGTGGATGTAAATGCCACTGATGAGCTCCGGCAGAATCTGGGGGAGTACTATGAGGAATATAGTAACATACCTCTCCATTCACCTGAGGAAGGAGCTGCGCTCAGAAAGCTTGTGTTTGAAACAAACCTGCTGGACTTTAACCTGGTGTTGTAAGACTTCTTACTGTGCTCACCCCAGTCCAACGCCGGCATCTCCACATTATGAAGAATATGACACAGACCTAAAATCCCTCCCGGAGGAATGACACCAGATTCGGATGAAATTGGTGACCACCCACAGAACTTTCACTAAAATAATACAACAGACTCAAGAAGTCAAAAGACAAATTAAAGAAATTAAGGCCACCACCTGGAGGGATGAATTTTGGAACTGGGGCTCAAATACACTCATTCATTCGCCTGATATCACACCTGGCTGTACTCCTGATCCTGTTCACCTTAATATATCTCATCATCCTCACAGTCCAATTCGGCCAATGGAAAGCAAAGATCACGCAGCAACAAAATATGGGACCCATTCTCGAAGCACAGTCCCCTCTGATTATGTGAAACCAAAGAACCGATCAGGGCTTCTATTTAGAACGGCCTACCTGCCCCCAACACTTGCAGGCATGGCCACTGAGTGCCCACCCGTAAATAGATGTGGCAGCCCCGATTGGACTTGATCAATCAGGGTGATCGAGCCCTGTGTTATGGGCCAGGGTTTAGAGAACCCCAAAGTGTATCATGGAGTTCACCTGACCCACAACTTTGAATAGATTGTGGTATTGGAAGCTCACGGCCCACTCTACAGGTGTGGTACAGCAGAAATGGAAAAGGTATTTTTTAAAGCAAAACAATGTTTATTCTATGAATTCAAGTTAACCGTCTTAAAACATACAGTGAACATCTTAGCAACCATTAATTCAAATACAGACTACTTATCTAAGTATTCTCACATGACACCTCCCCCAAGAAAAAAAACCCATCAACTTCCAGATGGTTTCATTTTTCACCTTTTCACCATTCTTTAAGAAATGTACACAGTAAATACACTTTTTCATTTCAAAAAACAACACACGCAAACAGGTATAATAATAAAGTCCATTTGTTTTTTCGTTCTTCTTCCTCCAACTGAAACTGCTTCCGTTCATCACATTCGTGACAAAGCATTGGCTATCATGTTTTCCCATCCCGCCACATGTACTATGTGTAACAATAAACTCCAGTGAAACAGCCTTGCGTTGTTATTCCGGAATCGCTCCAAAAACATCAATGGATTATGATCAGTATATATAAAGGTGTCAGGTGGATTGCTGGTCACATAAATGTAAAAATGTTACAAAGCCAGCACCAAACTCAAAGTCTCCTTCTGTTGCTCGTTATGCTTTCCCTTAATTTGCTCTGTTTTATTTACCTTTGCTGAAGAGTCACCAGGTATCTTTCTGATACCACCGCAAGGTTCAAACCGAATACTGATCAATGACTCGATACACCAGTTAGTAAGTTTATAATCAATGCACATTTATTTACTCACGTCGCTGAGAGCCAATGGCCAAGGTGAAGATGGAGAAAGTAAGAGTAAGAGCGAACTGACCTTGGGGACTTTGCTTTATAGCCCCCAGGGTTTTGCACCCTTCTGGGCAGAATGTGGACTTGGTCCCAATTAATTGGACCATGTCCCAATCGTTTGTATCGATTCTCTCCAATAATGGGGTCATTCCTTGATCGTTGGGTGGGCTCTAGGTAACCGTTGGCCTGCCTTTGTTTTAGCCTCCACTGGCGGCGGGGAGTCTGCCCTGGTACCGATTGTTTCAATGTTTCTTTTTGTTCCCGGAGATAGTCATTACTATGCTAATGGCTTGTAGTTTCAGTTCTGTCTGGGTTCTGCAAGTTCCAATCCACAGGAAACCTTGCACCTGCTTGTTTTTCTAGTGCTGTCCATTTTTCCCTGCACTCTTTGCGAGTATCCATTTTGGAATTGTGACGTGGCCACCCCAGGTGGCTACACTTCTCAATCGTGGAATACTTTTTCTGGTGAGAATTCAATTTCTTTGAGAAATAATCAATAGGCCACTCTAGCCCTTCGTCGTCATCTTGTAGAAGCACCGCACCTACACCCACATCACTCGCATCAACCGCCACTTTGAATGGTTTTGTATAATTTGGGATGGCTAACACAGGAGCAGTGGTTAACACAGCCTTCAGGCCGTCAAATGCCTGTTGACACTCTGCTGTCCACTGGAATTTGTTACGCTTCTTCAGCAAGTCCATCAGTGGAGCGACCACACTGCTACAATTGGGTATAAATTTATGGTAAAATCCACTCATACTCATAAGTCGATAGAATAACTCCATCAGATGTTTCAAATGTTCTGTCCATGTCTGCCTGAAAATTACCAGATCATCGATGTAGACCGCACAATTGGTAATCCTGAAACAACTTTGTTAGTTAACCGTTGAAATGTGGCTGGGGCGTTTTTCATGCCAAATGGCATAACTTTGAATTGGTATGTACCATCTGCAGTCACAAAAGCTGAAATCCCCTTCGCCCTTACATTTATGTTATCTGCCAGTAAGCTTTAAGTAAATCCAGTTTGGAAATAAAAGCTGATTGTCCCACTTTCTCAATGCAATCCTCCAAACTTCGGACAGGATAAGAGTCTGTTCTTGTAACTGCATTAACCTTTCTATAGTTTACACACAACCATTGGGTACCATCTGGTTTAGGTACCATCACTATGGGTAAGCTCCACTGGCTGCAACCCACTTCAATTATGTCATTTTCAAGCATACTCTCAATTTCTTTGTTAACCTGTGCCAATTTTAAAGGGTCTGTATGGATGTTGTTTGATTGGAACAACATTTCCCACATCTACATCATGTACAGCCATTTTAGTACTTCCCAATTTATCTCCACAAACTTGCCCATGTGATATCAATAACTCCTTCAGGTCAGTCCGTTTTTCCTCTGGAAGGTAACTCAGCAATTTATCCCAATTTTTAAGAACATCCTCATTTTCCAATTTAATTTGAGGTATGTCGAATTCACAGTCATCTGGATTTGGTTCGTCACTTTGAGTTAGAATCATTAAAACCTCCTCCTTTTCCTCTCCTTCCCTTTCAAAGTACCTTTTCAGCATATTCACATAACACACTCGGTGAGTCTTCCTTCTATCTGGTGTTTTACCACACAATTCACCTCACTTAATTTCCTTTCAATCTGATAAGATCCACAAAACCTTGCTTTTAAAGGCTCACCTCCCACTGGTAACAACACTAAAACTGTATCTCCAATGGCCAAACTACGAACTTTGGATTTCTTGTCCGCTACCTGTTTCATCACACTTTGTGCAACTTTTAAATGTTGTCTCGCCAATTCACCTGCTCTATTTAATCGTTCCCTAAAATTTGACATGTAATCAAACAATGTAATTTCCGATTTCTCACTCACCAATTTTTCCTTAATCAATTACCTCATGACCAAAAATTAGTTCAAAAGGACTAAATTTGGTTGACTTATTAGGTGCATTTCTAATTGCAAACAGTACGAATGGAATTCCTTTACCTCAATCCTCGGGATAATCGTGACAATAAGCCCTCAACATTGTCTTTAATGTCTGATGACACCTTTCTAACGCTCCCTGCAATTCTGGATGGTACGCAGTTGATTTAAATTGTTTTATTCCTAAGCAATCCATAACTTCTTTGAATAACCTTGAAGTAAAATTTGATCCTTGATCCGATTGTATTTCTTTGGGTAGACCATATCTAGTAAAGAATTTACGTAATTCCTCCACAATCTTTTTAGCTATATTATTACATACTGGAATGGCCTCTGGAAACCTAGTAGACACATCCATTATAATCAAAAGATATTGATTCCCACTTTTTGTTTTAGGAAGCGGTCCTGCGCAATCAATTAGGACCTTTGTAAAAGGTTCCTCAAAAGGTTCATGCTGGAATGAGTATTAAGGGCTCTGGTTTTATCTCAAATGACCTCCCACTGGTACCTCATGTGCAACTCGCAACACCTCCTTTCTATACCCTACCGGCAATACTACTTGATGAACTTCTGCCCACTTTTCATCTGCCTGCATATGTAAACATCTCCATTTTCTCATCAAGACATCACTTTGACGGTATAACACTCTGGTATACATTCAGATTCCTCTTCCGTATATGCTTTCTGATACATCCGTTTTATTTCTACATCTTTCTGTTGTAACTCCGCCAATTTTCCTAAACTAAAAATATCCGCTGCCTCCTCCGCCTGTTCTTGTTCTTTTTCAACCATCTGATCAAAAATGGTTTCTGATAATTGCACTTCAACTTCATCTTCACTCTTTGACTTCGCCTCCTGTCTTAAAATGTGATTTTGCGACCTTGTTACTACACAATCCTGAAAAATCCCAGGATATTTGTCCTTTAACACTTCAGTTGTCTGTTTTTGCACTGGCTTATCAACCACAGTAGGCATCACTCCCACCTGCGATCCAGCTATATCATTACTCAAGATAATCTGTATTCCTGGACAAGATACTTTCTCTATTACTCCTATTAGCATTTCACCACGCTTCACTGGACTTTCCAACCTTACCTTATATAATGGAACACTACTCCTCTCACCCTGAATTCCACATATCACCACCTTTTCTGGCAACATTCTTCCCAAATTACATAACTCCTCATCTGTACCATTAAAGATTGACTAGCTCCCGTATCTCTTAAAATTGTGATTTATTTACCTGCTCCTCTTGATACACATGAGTAAACTTTACCCACACAAGTAAATTCTTTAAAGAGACCTGGCACCTTCTTATCAATCACCTCTTGATCAGGCTGTACAATTTTTTGCACCTCCTTCACTTCACTTGGGCTTTCCATTACCACTTTAACAAACCTCACTGTCTTATCCTGTTTTACCACATCAGCCTTCCCAGTGCTTTTCTTCAACCACCAGCACTGTGACTTTACATGGCCTAGTTTATTACAATGAAAACATTTGAAACTTTTCATGTCTCTTCCAACCTCCTGGATTTATTTTTTAATCTGAGGTACATTCTCCTTATTATCTCCCATCAGATCACCTTTACTTTTACCACTTGAGGTTTTCTCATGTCCCCAGTTTCTATCCCTCACAGGCTGAAACTGATGTCGGAAACCAAGCTTTGATTTATGAACTAATTCATAATCATCTGCCATTTCTGCTGCTAACCTCGCAGTTTTTTTTTTTTTAAATTTAGATTACCCAATTATTTTTTCCAATTAAGGGGCAATTTAGTGTGGCCAATCCACCTACTCTGCACATTTTTGGGTTGTGGGGGCGAAACCCACACAGACACGGGGAGAATGTGCAAACTCCACACGGACAGTGACCCAGAGTCGGGATCGAACCTGGGACCTCAGCGCCATGAGGCAGCTGTGCTAACCACTAGGCCACTGTGCTGCCCTAACCTCGCAGTTTTAACCCTCTGCTCTTCCACAAGAATTCTCATTACATCAGGAATTGAATTTTTGAACTTCTCCAAAGGCATAATTTCTCTGAGAGCTTCATACGTTTAGAATATTGTCAAAGCCCTTATCCACCTGTCAAAATTACTCTATTTGAGCCTTTCAAACTCCATGTATGTTTGACCAAACTCTACAGGTGTGGTACAGCAGAAATGGAAAAAGTATTTTTTAAAGCAAAACAATGTTTATTCTCTGAACACAAGTTAACCTTTTTAAAACATACAGTGAACATCTTACCAACTATTAATTCAAATACAACCCCCAAAGACTACAACACTAAGTAATCCTTTAAGCTTTCCTTTTGCCATCCATATGACTTAAAACACCTTTTACCAGAAGCACATCAGGTTAAAGTCACTACTGTTATTTGTTTTAAATCACCAGGATCGATTTACAGTCTTTAGATTACAGAGAGAGATTCATACACCTTCCGGCTGTGACTGCAGCTATCCAGCTCTGAAAAAAAACTAAAACACATCCTGCAGCAAACAGCCTAAAAGGGCAGCACGGTAGCATTGTGGGTAGCACAATTGCTTCACAGCTCCATGGTCCCAGGTTCGATTCAGGCTTGGGTCACTGTCTGTGCAGAGGCTGCACATCCTCCCCGTGTGTGCATGGGTTTCCTCCCTGTGTTCTGGTTTCCTTCCACAGTCCAAAGATGTGCAGGTTAGGTGGATTGGCCATGATAAATTGCCCTTAGTGTCCAAAATTGCCCTTAATGTTGGGTGGGCTTACTGGGTTATGGGGATAGGTGGAGGTGTTGACCTTGGGTAGGATGCTCTTTCCAAGAGCCGGTGCAGAATTGATGGGCCGAATGGCCTCCTTCTGCTCTGTAAATTCTATGATAATCTATGACACCTGATCAATTGATTGACAATGACCCGGAGACCACCCAAAAAGGACACAAAATCCAAGCTGTTTAAAAAGGTGCTGCACCATTTTAGAATCTCTCTCTGCAGCAGCAATGGAACAACAGTGATCTTCACCGGCCAACACGAGGAAGACCATCACCTGACCAACAGAAGGAAGACCAGAGCCAGGAACAGACCAGACCAAGGACCGGACACTGAAGACTACCGGATTCAGCACACAGATAAAGGCCAATTTCTGTCTGATACTTGTCAGTCACTCTGAAGTCAAGTCAAGGTCCTGTATGAACTTGTGTAACTTATGGTGATGGTGAGATTGTTTAACAGTAACATTGTATGAATGCAAATAAATACTGTCTGATTTAAACAAGTAGACTTGCAGTCATTTGTCCACCATGTACGGGTTAAGACATACTGTGGTGGCAACTAAGCTAAAACTCTCCCTCCCACACAAACTCTTCAGCCTTTTTATACCTATGTCTTTGCCACCTACACAGACCATGACAATGGGATCCTCCCCCTCTCACTGCAAGTTCCTCTCCAACTGGAGCAATGTCCCAAACCCTGGCACCAGGCAGACAACACAGCCTTCTGGACTTCCACTCTTTGCACAGAGAACAGTATCAATCCCCCTCACTATACTATCCTCTACTATCACTATATTTTTTTTAGTAAATATTTTTATTCTCCTTTTTCACACTTTCATCCAAATTTACACCCGCCAACAACCAATCAATGGTAACAAATACAATGTCAATCCCCTGACCAACAATCTGTCCCTCCCACCAACCCCAAACAACCCTCAACATTTTAAATACAAACATCAAATAAAAGGATTCAGGAATCCACCATCCACCCACCAACAACAACATACAATAGTCACCAACATGATACACAGTCCAACACCCCCTCCCCACTCCAACAACCCCCACCAACCCAACCCTCCCCCCCTCAATTCTTAAAAGTGCATAATAAACAAAGCCCATGAATTTTAGAACCCATGCATCCTTCCCCTCAACTCAAACTTCACCTTCTCGAGTGTTAAAAACTCCAACAGACCCCCCCCCCCCCCCCCCCCCCGCAACACCAGGGCACAGGGTGGAAAAACTGACCTCCAGCCCAACAGGATCTGCCTTCGGGCGATCAGCGAGGCAAAGGATAAAACATCTGCCTCCAATCCTCCTCTAATCTGCCTCCGCTTCTAATCCCGGCCGATCCGATACCCTGAATATGGCCTCCAGAGAACCCAGCTCAAGCCTCGCATGTACCACCTTTGAAATTAACCTGAACACATCCCGCTAATACCCCTCCAGCTTTGGACAGGACCAAAACATATGAACGTGGTTTGCGGGCATCCCCTCCCTGCAATGTTCACAAAGATCCTCTACCCCCTCTAAGAGTCAGCTCATCCTCGCCTTTGTGAGGCTTGCCCTATACACCACCTTCAGCTGTATCAGCCCCAAGCTCACGCATAAAGTTGAGGCATTTTCCCTCTGAGCACCTCACACCACACCTCCTCCTCGATGCTCTCTCCCAACTCTTTCTCTCACTTTGCCTTACTCCCCTCCAGCGGTGTCTGCTCTTCTCCCAGAATCAACCCAGAAACTGCCAATACCACCCACTTCACCATTCCTCCAATCATCAGCACCTCCTCCAACTGTGTGGAGGCCAGCGCCACTGGAAAGCTCTGTATCTCCTTCTTAGTGAAATCCCAGACCTGCATATACCTAAGTATTTCCCCCTGCCCCAACCGATATTTCGCCCCCAGCTCCTTCAATCCCGCAAACCGGCCCATTAGAAACAAGTCCTTTAATGCCCTGACTCCCTTCTCCTCCCATCTCGGAAAACTCCCATCCCACTTCTCTGGCTCAAATCTATGATTCCTCCGAATTGGCATATCCCTTGACCCCGCCCCCAGCCTAAAGTGCTGGCGCAACTGCCTCCAGATTTTCAACGTCGCCCCCCCCCCCCCCCCCCCCCCAACTCAGCTTCTAACCTTCTCCGTGTTTGCTGCCCAGTGGTAATATAGTAAATCTGGAAGACCAAACCCCCCTGACTACCATCCTCTCTGCAACAGCACCTTCCTAATCCTAACCACCTTCCACTCCCCCTTATAAATGTGGTAATCATCTTTTCGACCTCCTTGAAAAATGCCTTTGGCAGGAAGATCGGCAGGCACTGAAAAATAAACAGGAATCGCGGCAACACATTCATTTTAATTGCCTGTACCCAACCTGCCAGCGACAGAGGGAGACCATCCCACCTTGCCAGCTCCGCTTTCACCCTCCCCACCAGACGAGTAATGTTATGCCCTCCCCAATCCTGTGACACCTGCACCCCCAGATATCTAAAGTGAGTCCCACCCCCTACCGAATGGTAGCCCCCCCCCCCGACCCCTGGCCGAGACACCACAAAATATTTACTTTTATATAAATTTATCTTATACCCTGAAAAAGACCCAAACATTCGAAGTAGTTAGCAGTTCCAATGTGTCCCCCATCGACACACTTGGTTCCGATACATACAACAAGTCATCTGCATACAAAGATACCCCGTGCTCTACCGCTCTCCCCCCCCCCCCCCCCCCCCCCCCCCCCACGCTATCCCTTTCCACACCTCCAAACTCCTCAATGCGATGGCCAAGGGGGGATATAGGACATCCCTGCCCGGTCCCACAGTGCAGAGTGAAGTAAACCGAATTCATGTTATACGTGCGGACACTCGCCCTTGGCTCACTGTACAGCAGCCTTATCCAATCTTCAAATTATGGCCCAATCCCAAAAAGCTCCAGAACTGCCATCAAATACCCTCACTCTCACTGTCCGTGTGGAGTTTGTACATTCTCCCCGTGTCTGCGTGGGTTTCGCCCCCACAACCCAAAAATGTGCAGGGTAGGTGGATTGGCCACACTAAATTGTCCCTTAATAGAAAAAATAATTGGGTAATCTAAATTTATAAAAAAAAAAAAAAAATACCCTCACTCTACATAGTCAAACGCCATCGCCGTTTCCATCCCCTCCGCCAGCACCATAACCACATTCAAAACCCTCCTAATTTTCGAAAAGAGCTGTCTCCCCTTCACAAACTCTGTCTGATCTTCCCCTATCACCTTCAGGAGGCACTCCTCCAACCTACCCGCCAATACCTTCACCAACACATTTGCGTCCACATTCAAAAATGATATGGGCCAATACGACCCACACTCTGTCGGATCCTTATCCTTCTTTAGCAACAGGGGGATCGATGGCTGCCCTAAAGTCTGTGGCAACATCCCCATCCCTATCACGTCCTCAAACATCCCCACCATCAGCGGCGCCAACTTATCTTTAAATTTCTTGTAATTCTCCACTGGAAACCCATCCGTCCCTACTACCTTTCCCGACTGCATTGTCCTAATCTCATCTTTTATCTCCTGCTCTGCTATTGCCCCCTCCAATATGGCCCTGCCACCATCCCCTTTCCTGATCCTCCCAGGTGACTCGGACCTAGACAATCTCTCGTAAAACTCCTCAAACACCCTATTAATCTGATCTGTAGCCATCACCCACTTCCCTGCCCTATCCCGCACCTGAACAATTTCCCTCGCCACCTCCGAAGTTGACCTGTCAGCATGAACGCCTTCTGTCCATACTCGGTGGACTGTTCCCCTCACCTGCCTCAATTGGTGCATCACCTTCCTTGTGGACAGCCAGTCAAAACTTGCCTGCAACTCCTTCCTCTTTTTCAACAGTGTTGGATCCACATCCTCTGCATACCTCCTATTCACTTCCAATAGCTCATCTATTAACCTTTGCCACTCCACCCTCACCTCCTTATTCACCTTTGCCTTAAACTATATCACCTCCCCCTCACCTCTGCCTTCAAAGCTTCCCATACCACCGGCTGTGAGATCTCACCCATACAATTAAACCGCTCATATTCCTCAATTACTTTTTCAATCTTATCACAACACCCTCAGTACCCCAACAGCCCCACATCCAATCTTCACCCCCACCTCAGCACTATTCCCTTCTCCAACACCATATCAACACAGTGTGGTGCATGGTCCGATATTGCAATTGCCAAATATTCCAACCCCTTGACCGTGGCCAATAGTGACTTCCCCGCCACAAAAAATCTATCCGCGAATAGGCCTTATAAACTGAAGAGAAGAAAGAATACCCCTGCTCCCACGGATGCAAGAACCTCCAAGGATCCACTCTTCCTATTTCCACCATTTGCCCAGCCAACGCCTTCACTCCCCCTGACTGAATAAGCAATCGCGGTCATGACCTGTCCAATTTTGGCTCCTGCACCATGTTCCAGTCTCTACCCACTATCAATTCATGTGAATCAAAGTCAGAGATGGCCCCACACACCTTCTTTACAAATCCTGCATGATCCTGGTTGGGACTATAGACGCTTACCAACGCCAGCAACCTCCCTTCCAATGCCCCTGTCACTATTATGTATCTACCTTCCTGATCTGCCACAACTTTCTCCATTTGGAACCTCGCTCTTTTATTGCCAGAACCACAACCTTGCGTGCCCTACTATCGAAGCCTGAGTGAAACACCTGGCTAACCCAGCCCTATCTAAGCCTCCCCTTATCCTTCACCCTCAAATGAGTCTCCTGCAGCATCACCACATTTGCTTTCAAACTTTTCAAATGCGCAAGCACCCTCGACCTCTTCACTGGGCCTCCCAACCTCCTCAAGTAACTATCCTAATAGAGGGTCTCTCCTGCTTATCCACCATCATCAGAATTTCAGGCCCTACCCACTGAGCCTGACCCGTTCCAATCCATTGTTCTATCACTATATTCTTACGTGCTCCTCCAACTTAAATGGCTTCCTGTACCACAATGCCATGGCCAGTCAGCTCATCCACCCTGCAGACCACACTCCCATTCAAAGGAGCTGAGAGAACCTCATACCTGTAGGACAATTGCAGGTGCTGAAACTGCTGTTCTCTGGGTCCCCCCCTAGGTGCCTGTATTACAAATTCAGTACCAGGGCGTCACTATCTCCCATGAAAGACTCTTTAAAGTGTCTCCTCCAGGTAGAGAGTTTCTTTGATAGCCTCTCTACAACAACAGCGATCACTATATCGCATATTTATCATAATTAACCGAGGAGCATTTTAAAACAGAATGTGGCACCAAACCACCAGAGATGTTTGTCTCTGTATATGACTTAAGACGGGGATTCCTGCCGTTTCTCTGACCAAAACGCGAGGCACAATCTAGAATTTTCATTGCAACACCACAGATCAACATAGAGTGACACTTGGTGTAAGCATTTGAGCCTGTGTAATGCAAGAGAGCCCATTAAAATCTGTGACAGGTTTGATATGCAGAGTTCATAACTAAATTTAGAGTACCCAATTCATTTTTCCAATTATGGGGCAATTTAGTGTGGCCAATCCACGGACCCTGCACATCTTTGGGTTGTGCGAGCAAAATCCACACAAACACGGGGAGAATGTGCAAACTCCACACGGACAGTGACCCAGAGCCAGAACCTTGGCGCCGTGAAGCTGCAGTGCTAGCCACTGCACCGCCCCCTTTTCTTAATTTTTAAAATTAGCAAAAGTATTAGGATGAAGAATATTTACAGCCGAAATGCCACCGGAAATGTATTACTCCTTCCACGTCAAAGTAAAGGTTTCCAAAACTACACTCCTTTCGCCAAGCCAGACAAAAATTCTATTTTTAGAGTTCAAACAAGCCCCACCAGAAGTAGGGCATCAAAAAATTAATTAAAACTCTGAGTGTTCCTCTCCACGGAAATCTTTAGTAAAAGGCGAAAGATTTATACGATCTGAAGAGAAACCAGAGTGTATTGACGATTACGCTAACCTTACTCACAACCGACCTCGTACGGAACTCTTTAACATCACACTGACTTAACACATGGGCAATCGACGCTAGTATTGGAGAGTCAATAATTTAATTGGTACAAATTTTAAAAATTAACTACAAACCGTTAATGTTTACAGAAAGAGGAATAACTCTTGTAGCATCACATACAATTCAAGTTATGTAGATGAGTGGGCGGGGCCTAGCTGACCACTTCCCGGAGAAAGAGAGCTGCAGTTTGTTGCACTCTGCCGCTCAGGAAGTTATCACTGCTTCTCTCAGCGTTTTTGCGCTTCCTAAGTGATATTTAAATACAAGTTCCCGTGAGGGAAAGGAAGCCCAAAGTCTAGTGTAGTGAGCAACAGCAACTTCTGGAAGAAGAGAGCAAGATATTTGCAGAGGTTGGAAATCTGAAATAAAAAAGAAAGTGGGAGAAATACTGATCAGGTCTGGCTGGTGGTGAGAAGGGCACTCCCTATTTGATTGTTCACGCACGCCTGAAGTCTCAGTGCTGTCTCACGATGCCCTGAAAGCATATGCAGGGGCCTGAGAGTGTTGCACATCTCCTTTTGGAATATGCCGTTGCAAAGAAAGTCTGGAGAGAGATGCGGTCATATTTGTCAAGGTTCTACCCGAGAAACTGTGGATTCTGTGCTCTATGAGCTGTTCCCAGGGACGCACACCGAGATACAGATCAACTGCTGCAGGGGAATCATCAACTCGGTGAAGGACACTCTTTGGTCTCCTAAAGCTTATTGGTTTTCCAGTCCAAGGAATTGTCCTCACCGAATGTTGCAGACTGACACATTCCAAGGTCCAGGGCTACGTGCACAGAGACATTTTTCAAACTTGGGGCAGATTTCACCAAGACGCAATGGGGAAAGGCCACAGCCAATGTACACCAGAGGCTGCAAAGCATGTAAAACCCCACGTAACCCTAACTGTATGCAACTGTATTGAAGAACCGTATAGTGCAACATGGCTGATGTATAGTTTGAACAGAATTGCATTCTCTGTAATTAAAGTATTGAAAAGTTTGCAATGTCCCCATTTATGAATTGAAGCATCCAGAACATATCTTGATCATCGTAGAATCCCTATAGAGCAGAAGGAGGCCTTTCAGCTCATCTAGTCTGCACCAACCCTTCAAATGAGCACTCTGACCATTTACAAGTATCCACCCCAACCTATCCCCGTAATCCCATAACCTAACCTGCACATCCCTGGATACGAAGGGCATGGCCAATCCACCTATCCCACACATCTTTGCACTGTGGGAGGAAACCGGAGCACCCGGAGAAAACCCACACAGACACGGGGAGAACATACAAACTCTGCACAGACAGTCACCTGAGGCCAGAATTGAACCTAGGTCCTTGGCGCTGTGAGGCAGCAGTGCTAGCCAATGTGCCACTGTGCCATTGAATAAATTGTGAATATCATCGCACTTTCCTGCTATTTTAAAAATAAATTTAGAGTACCCAATTCATTTTTCCAATTAAGGGGCAATTTGGCATGGCCAATCCACCTACCCTGCACATTTTTGGGGAGAATGTGCAAACTCCACATGGACAGTGACCCAGAGCCGGGATCGAACCTGGCACCTTGGCGCCGTGAGGGAACAGTGCTAACCCACTGCACCACCGTGCTGCCCCACACTTACCTGTTATGACAATTTGAAATGTTTTTGTCATGTATCTTTCAAATATTTTATGAATAAAGTATATTTTTGCAAAACAAAATCTGCGGAGCGAAAACCAGGGTTAACAGGCTGAATTTCACTGACTTCAGATGACTCTTTAAAAAAGTCAGCAGGTCCAGATTCTGGTATTTCTGACCTCATTTCTGGGCTGTCTAATTTTGGAGATTTTCAATTTGAAATGTTTCATTTTTTTAAAAATGTCAGTTGGATTGGATTGGACTTGTTTATTGTCATGTGTACCAAGGTACAGTGAAAAGTATTTTTCTGCGTACAGATCAGGCAGATCATTTAATACATGACAAAAAACAACGTAATAGGGCAACACAAGGTACACAGTGTAAATACATTGACACAGATATCAAGTGAAGCATACAGAAGGCAGCAGGGTGGCCTAGTGGTTAGCACAGCTGCCTCACGGCACTGAGGTCCCAGGTTCAATCCCGGCTCTGGGTCACGCTCCGTGTGGAGTTTGCACATTCTCCCCGTGTCTGCGTGGGTTTCGCCCCCACAACCCAAAAATGTACAGAGTAGGTGGATTGGCCACACTAAATTGCCCCTTAATTGGAAAAAATAATTGGGTAATCTAAATTTTTTTTAAAAGTGAAGCATACAGGAGTGTAGTATCAGTCAGATCAGTCCATAAGAGGGTTGTTTAGGAGTCTGGTAACAGCAAGAAAGAAGTTAGTTCCCAGATTTAATCTTGTAACCATGCCTCTGTAATGGCTATAAGATCATCCTCATTAACCTCAAGTTTTGCCATTACTTCATTTATTTTTCTGCCAAATATGACATGCATTTAAGTAAAGAGCCATTGATTTTGCTTTTCTAAATCATTTTTTCTGAATTTGACCCTATTTGCTGCTTTTTTGATATTTGTCCACTGCGTCTTCCTGTCATACTCTGAGTATAATTACCTAAATAACTGCCTTGCAATGCTGCTGCATCTTTTGGCTTTGTAAGCCTATGTATTTCCTCTCCAGAACCATCTCTGCCTCCCTAGTTATGCGGTATGAAGAACACTGGTCCCAGTATGGTTCAGATGTAGACATTCCAATGGTACAGCCCTCACTTTCCCAATACCGATACCAATGCTCCATGGACTGAAACCCACGTCTCCTAAGCCAGTCTGTGAGCCACGTATTCATCTCTAATTTTATGTATCTTATGCCAATTGCATGTGGCTCAAGTAGTAATCCAGAGATTATAACCCTGGGGGTTCTGTTGTTTAATTTAGTGCATAGCTCCTCAAACTCTCTATTCAGAATCTTTCCTCATTCTGCCTATGTCATTGGTACTTACACAGACCACAACAAGGGGATCCTCCCACTTCCACTCCAAGATCCTCTCCAGCCTGGAGCAGATGTCCCAATCCTGGCACAAGGCAGACAACGCAGCCATCTGGACACTCATTTTTTGCAGCAGACAAGTGTCAATCCCCCTCTCTGTACTGTCCCCTACTGTCACTACATTCATGTTTTTTTAATAAAATATTTTAATGAGGCATTTATAATTTTAACATTTTAAACAACAGAGAAATCCAACACATGCAAAAAACCCACAATAACACACCCAACTCCCCCAGCCCTAAACCCTAACTAGCCATCATGCATTCTGCCCTTATTTGTCACTTCCATGCCTCCCCCCCCCCATCACCACTGAGGCAGCTGTGCTGACGGTCAATTCTCCTTGAAGAAGTCGACGAACAGCTGCCACCTCCGAGCGAACCCCTGTAATGAACACCTGAAGGCAAACTTAATTTTCTTTAGCCTAAGAAACCCTGCCATGTCACTGACCTAAACCCCTGCCTTTCGAGGCTCCAAGTCCCTCCATCCCAGCCAAATTAATTTCCGGGCCACCAGGGAGGTAAAGGCCGAAACGGCGGCTACATTTGTTAAACACCCCAACTGCCTCGGACACACCCATATCTACCATCACAACCTCAGAAGTTAGATTGGCCTTCTTGAGAGTGAACCCATGGAAAGCAACGGGCCTCGATGGAGTTCCTGGGCGTGCACTCTGATCCTGCGCAGACCAACTGGCGGGTGTGTTCACAAACATCTTCAACCTCTCGCTACACCGATCCGAGTTCCCACCTGCTTCAAGAAGACCACTATCATACTGATGCTAAAGAAGAACCAGACAATGTGCCTCAACAACTACCGACTGGTGGCCTGACATCTAGCATTATGAAGTGCTTCGAGAGGTTAGTCATGAGACACATCAGCTCCAAACTTTCAGATTTCTTGATCCACTACAATTCACATACCGCCACAACTAGTCCACAGCAGACGCTTTCTCCCTGGCCCTACACTAATCCCTGGAGCATCTGGACAACAAAGACTCCTACTTCAGACTCCTATGCATTAACTACAGCTTCGTCTTCAACACCATAATCCCTTCCAAGCACATATCCAAACTCCAAAACCTAGGACTTGGTTCCTCCCTCTGCAACTGCAATCTTGACTTCCTGACCCACAGACCACAATCTGTAAGAATAAACAATGACACCTCTTCCACAATAGTCCTCAATACTGAGGTCCCACAAGGCTGCATGCTTAGCCCCCTACTGTACTCTTTCTACACATATGATTGTGTGGCAAAATGTTTCTCCAACTCCATCTACAGGTTTGCTGATGACATGACCGTAGTGGGTCGGATCTCAAACAATGATGAGTCAGAGTACAGGAGAGAGTTAGAGAACCTAGTGGCATGGTGTAATGACAACAATCTCCCCCTCAATGTCAGCAAAACTAAGGAGCTGGTCATCGACTTCAGGTAGCGAAGTGTTGTACATGCCCCTGTCTGCATCAATGGTGCCCTGGTGGAGATGGTTGACAGCTTCAAATTCCTAGGTGTAAACATCACCAACAATCTGTCCTGGTCCATCCATGCGGCGCTAGGACCAAGAAGGCATACCAGGGCCTATACTTCCTCAGGAAATTTGGCATGCCCACATTGACTCTTACCAATTTTTAAAGATGCACCGTAAAAATCATTCTATCTGGCTGCATCACAGCTTGGTATGGCAAATGCTCGACCCAAGACCATAAGAAACTACAGAGAACCATGAACACAGCCCAGTCCATCAAGCAAACCCATCTCCCACCCATTGACTCTGTCTCCACCTCCCACTGCCTTAGAAAAGTGGGCATCATAATTAAAGACCCTTCTCACCCGGTCTAGTCTCTCTTCAGACCTGTTCCATCGGACAGAAGATACAAAACTCTGAGAACACAGAGTCTGCATGTTCTCCCCGTGTCTGCGTGGGTTTCCTCTGGGTGCTCCGGTTTCCTCCCACGGTCCAAAGATGTGCAGGTTAGGTGGATTGGCTATGCTAAATTGCCCTTAGTTTCCAAAATTGCCCTTAGTGTTGGGACGGGTTACTAGGTTATGGGGATAGGGTGGAGATGTGGGCTTGGGTAGGGTGCTCTTTCAAAGAGCCGATGCTGACTCGATGGGCTGAATGGCCTCCTTCTACGCTGTAAATTCTATGATTCTATGATTCTAATTCTATGTCTCAACAGATTCAAAAACAGGTTCTTCCCCGCTGTTGCCGGACTCCTGAATTGCCCACTTAGAGATTGAACTGATCTCTCTACGCATCTTCTCTACAGTTGTAACATTATATTCCATATGTTTCACCCGATGTCTATGTATTTATGTCATGGCTTTATCGTATGTCCTATAGTTTTCATGTATGGAGTAATCTACCTAGAGTGCACGCAGAACAATACTTTTCATTGTACCTCAGTACACGTGACAATAAACTTAAATCTACAATCAGCTCCCCCCCACTTGAGTGCCTTCCTATACCAAGCTTCCTGACTTGAGTCAGCTCACCGGCCCTGCAGCCCACAATCTCATCGAACCAAGTTGAGAGAACTTCATAGCTGTTGGACAATTGCAGTGGTTGACACTCCTGTCCTCTGGGTCCCCTTGGGTGTCTGTATTACTAATTCAGTACCACACGCCACCATCTCACCTAGTTCCCATGAAAGACACTTTAAAATGTCTCCGACATCTCCGCCTAACAGTCAGTGGTAAAGGGAGAAACGTTTTGAGAGGACCAAAGGGTGGATTTGATTGCCTCTCTACAACAACAGCTAGTATTAAATCACATCTTTATCATAGTTAACCGAGGAGCATTTAAGAAAAAATTGATTCAGATTATTTATTTAATTGTTTTCCAATTAAGGGACAATTTAGCGTGACCAATCCACCTAACCTGCACATCTTTGGGTTGTGGGGGTGAAACCCACTCAGACATGGGGAGAATGTGCAAACTCCACACGGACAGTGACCCAGGGCCGGGTTTCGAACCCGGGTCTTCAGCGCCGCAGTCCCAGTGCTAACCACTGCGTCACTTGCCACCCTGTGGACAAGGATAAGAGTAGTCCTAGAGTGAATGTGCTAAATTGGGGGAAGGCTAATTATAACAATATTAGGCAGGAACTGAAGAGCCTAGATTGGGGGCGAATGTTTGAGGGTAAATCATCTGACATGTGGGAAGCTTTCAAATGTCAGTTGAAAGGAATTCAGGACCGGCATGTTCCTGTGAGGAAAGATAAATACTGCAAATTTCGGGAACCTTGGATAACGAGAGATATTGTAGGCCTCATCAAAAAGAAAAAGGAGGCATTTGTCAGGGCTAGAAGTCTGGTAACAGACAAAGTCTGCGTGGAATATAACGAAAGTAGGAAGGAACTTAAGCAATGAGTCAGGGGCCTAAAAGGGGGTCACAAAAAGTCATTGGAAAATAGGGTTAAGGAAAATCCCAAGGCTTTTTACACGTACATAAATAGCAAGAGGGTAGTCAGGGAAAGAGTTGGCCCACTGAAGGACAGGGGAGGGAATCTATGTGTGGAGCCAGAGGAAATGGGAGAGGTACTAAATGAATACTTTGCATCAGTATTCACCAAAGAGAAGGTATTGGTGGATGCTGAGTCTGGAGAAGGGTGTGTAGATAGCCTGAGTTACATTGAGATTCAAAAAGACGAGGTGTTGGGCGTCTTGAAAATATTAAGGTAGATAAATCCCAAGGGCCTGATGGGATCTACCCCAGAATACTGAAGGAGGCTAGAGAGGAAATTGCTGAGGTCTTGGCAGAAATCTTTGGATCCTCACTGTCTTCAGGTGATGTCCCGGAGGACTGGAGAATGGCCATTGTTGTTCCTTTGTTTAAGAAGGGTAGCAAGGATAATCCAGGGAACTACAGGCCGGTGAGCTTTACATCAGTGGTAGGGAAATTACTGGAGAGAATTCTTCGAGACAGGATCTACTCCCATTTGGAAGCAAGTGGATGTATTAGCGAGAGGCAGCATGGTTTTGTGAAGGGGAGGTTGTGTCTCACTAACTTGATAGAGTTTTTCGAGGAGGTCACAAAAATGATTGATGCAGGTAAGGCAGTGGATGTTGTCTATATGGACTTTAGTAAGGCCTTTGACAAGGTCCCCTATGGCAGACTGGTACAAAAGGCGAAGTCACATGGGATCAGAGGTGAGCTGGCAAGATGGATATGGAACTGGCTAGGTCATAGAAGGCAGAGAGTAGCAATGGAAGGGTGCTTTTCTAGTGACTAGTGGTGTTCCGCAGGGATCAGTACTGGGACCTTTGCTGTTCTTAGTATATATAAATGATTCAGAGGAAAATGTAACTGGCCTGATTAGTAAGTTTGCGGGCGACACAAAAGTTGCTGGAATTGCGGATAGCAATGAGAACTGTCAGAGGATACAGCAGGATTTAGATCAGGGGTGGGCAAACTATGGCCCGCGGGCCGCATGCGGCCCGCCAAAGGTATTTCTGCGGCCCATCAAGTCATTAAAAAAAAAACATTTAAAAAAAAAAAATTTTTTTTTTAAGGTTAATGGGGGGGGGGGGGCTGTTGGGTTACTTACTGGTATAGGGTGGATACGTTGACTTGAGTAGGGTGATCATTGCTCGGCACAACGTCGAGGGCCGAAGGGCCTGGTTCTGCGCTGTACTGTTCTATGTTCTATATGAGGCGCCCAGAATCATAACCGGGTGAAGTAATTATTTTACTTAATATACTATGCAGCCCTTTGTGAATTGTGAATTTCTGAATGTGGCCCTTGCACGGAAAAGTTTGCCCACCCCTGATTTAGATTGTTTGGAGACTTGAGCAGAGAGATGGCAGATGGAGTTTAATCCAGACAAATGTGAGGTAATGCATTTTGGAAGGTCCAATACAGGTAGGGAATATACAGTGAATGGTAGAACCCTCAAGAGTATTGACAGTCAGGGCGATCTAAGTGTACAGGCCCACAGGTCACTGAAAGGGGCAACACAAATGGAGAAGGTAGCCAAGAAGGCATACGGCATGCTTGCTTTCATTGGCCGGGGCATTCAGTATAAAAATTGGCAAGTCATGTTGCAGCTGTATAGAACCTTAGTTAGGCAACACTTGGAGTATAGTGTTCAATTCTGGTTGCCACACGACCAGTAGGATGTGGAGGCTTTAGAGAGGGTGCAGAAGAGATTTACCAGGATGTTGCCTGATATGGAGGGCATTAGCTATGAGGAGAGGTTGAATAAACTCGGTTTGTTCTCACTGGAACGACGGAGGTTGAGGGGCGATCTGATAGAGGTTTACAAAATTATGAGGGGCATAGACAGGGTAGATAGTCAGAGGCTTTTTCCCAGGGTAGAGGGGTCAATCACTAGGGGGCATAGGTTTAAGGTGCGAGGAGAAAAGTTTAGAGATGTATGAAGCAAGTTTTTTACACAGAGGGTAGTGGGTGCCTGGAACTCGCTGCCGGAGGAGGTGGTGGAAGCAGGGACGATAGTGACGTTTCAGGGGCATCTTGACAAATACATGAATAGGATGGGAATAGAGGGATACGGACCCCGGAAGTGTCGAAGATTTTAGTTTAGATGGCCAGCATGGTTGGCGCAGGCTTGGAGGGCCGAAGGGCCTGTTCCTGTGCAGTACTTTTCTTTGTTCTTTTGCACCCTGCACATCTTTAGGTTGTGGGGGTGAGATCTACGCAGACATGGAGAGAATGTGCAACCTCCACACGGACAGTGATCTGGGGCCGGGATCGAACCCAGGTCCTCAGTGCCCTGAGGCAGCAGTGAACATTGGAGCATTTTAAATCAAAATGTGACACCAAACCACCAGAGATGATGTTTGTCTCTGTACGTGACTTAAAACATGGATTCCTTCTCCACCCAAAAGATGCAACACAATCCAGACTTATTGTTGCAACATTATAGACAGATCAACATAGAGTGACACTTGGTGTTCATATTTGAGACTTTGTGTAACATAAGAGAGCCCATTAAAATCTGAAAAATTTGATTTGGAGAAGCCGGCGTTGGACTGGGTGGGCACAGTAAGAAGTCTTACAACACCAGGTTAAAGTCCAACAGGTTTGTTTGGAATCACTAGCTTTCGGAGCACAGCTCCTTCATCAGGTGAGTGAAGAGGCGGGTTCCACAAACACATATATAGACAAAGTCAATGATGCAAGATGATATTTTGAATGCGAGTCTTTGCAGGTAATTAAGTCTTTACAGGTCCAGAGGGTGCGACTGGAGAGAGATATAATCACAGGTTAAAGAGATGCGAATTGTCCAAGACAGTTGGTAGGATTTCGTAAACCCAGGCCAGATGGTGGGGAGTGAATGCAGTGCGACATGAATCCAATTTCCCAGTTAAGGCCGTATTCATGCATGCGGAACTTGGCTATCAGTTTCTGCTCAGTGATTCTGCGTTGTCATGTATCCTGAAGGCTGCCTTGGAGAACGCTTATCTGAAGATCAGAGGCTGAATTCCCTTGACTGCTGAAGTGTTCCCCAACTGAAAGGGAACATTCCTGCCTGGTGATTGTCGAACGATGTCTGTTCATCTGTTGTCACAGCATCTACATGGTCTCGCCAATGTACCAGGCCCAGGACATCCTTTCCTGCAGCGTATGAGGTGGACAACGTTGGCCGAGTCCATAAGACATAGGAGCAGAATTAGGCCACTTGGCACATCTAGTCTGCGCCGCCATTCAATCATGGCTGATATTTTTCTCATCCCCATTCTCCTGCTTCTCCCCGTAACCCTGATCCCCTTATTAATCAAGAACCTACCTATCTCTGCCTTAAAGACACTCAGTGAATTGGCCTCCACAGCCTTCTGTGGCAAAGAGTTCCACAGATTCACCACCCTCTGGCTGAAAAAAGTCTTCCTCATCTCTGTTTTAAAGTATCGTCCCTTTAATCTGAGATGGTGTCCTCTGGTTCTAGTTTTTCCTACAAGTGGAAACATCCTCTCCACGTCCACTCTATCCAGGCCTCGCAGTATCTTGTAAGTTTCAATAAGATCCCCTCTTATTCTTCTAAACTCCAACAAGTACAGACCCAGAGTCCTCAAACGTTCTTCATACGACAAGTTCTTCATTCCAGGGGTCATTCTTGTGAACCTCCTCTGGACTCTTTCCAAGGCCAGCACATCCTTCCTTAGATATGGGCCCAAAATTGCTCACAATACTCCAAATGGGGTCTAACCAGAGCCTTATACAGTCTCAGAAGTACATCCCTGGTATTGTATTCTAGCCCTCTTGACATGAATGCTAACATTGCATTTGCCTTCTTTTTTAAAATAAATTTAAAGTACCCAATTATTTTTTTCCCATTAAGGGACAATTTAGCATGGTCAATCCACCTACCCTGCACATCTTTGGGTTGTGGGGGTGAATCCCAGGCAGACACGGGGAGAACGTGCAAACTCCACACGGACAGTGACCCAGGACAATGACCTTAAGAGAATCATGAACAAGGACTCCGAATTCCCTTTGTGCTTCTGCTTTCTGAAGCATTTCCCCATTTAGAAAATAGTCTATGCCTAGATTCCTCCTTCCAAAGTGTATAACCTCACACTTTTCCACATTGTATTTCATTTGCCACTTCATTGCCCACTCTCCTAGCTTGTCCAAGTCCTTCTGCAGCCCCCCTTGCTTCCTCAATACTAACTGTCCCTCTACAGATCATTTTTTAAAATTTAGAGTACCCAATTCATTTTTCCCAATTAAGGGGCAATTTACCATGGCCATTCTAACTACCCTGCGCATCTTTGGGTTGTGGGGGTGAAACCCACGCAGACACGGGGAGAATGTGCAAGTGCAAACTCCACACAGACAGTGACCCAGAGCCAGGAGCGAACCTGGGAGCTCAACGCCTTGAAGCATCAGGGCTAACCCACTGCGCCACTGTGCTGCACTACAGATCTTTGTATCATCTGCAATCTTAGCAAATGAAAAATGAAAAATGCTTATTGTCACGAGTAGGCTTCAATGAAATTACTGTGAAAAGCCCCTAGTCGCCACATTCCGGCGCCTGTCCGGGGAGGCTGGTACGGGAATTGAACCGTGCTGCTGGCCTGCTTGGTCGGCTTTAAAAGCCAGCGATTTAGCCCAGTGTGCTAAACCAGCCCCTGAAATGTGCCTTCAGTACCTTATTCCAGATCATTAATGTATATTGTAAAAGGTTGTAGTCCCAGAACAGGCCCCTGAGGCACACCACTTGTCACCGGCTGCCATCCTTCATCCCCACTCTTTGCCTTTTGCCAGTCAGCCAACCCTCTATCCATGCCAGAATGTTACCGTTAACACCAGTCGCGTGAGTATGCACTGCATATCTGGTGGGTGATGTTCTCATGTGTACTGGTGGTATCCATGTCGATGATCTGCTCAACTTGTGAGGGCTTAAGTGGGTCAGTGCACTCAATGGGCCGAATGGCCACCTTCTACACTGTATGTTCTATGTCTAATTTACAACTTGCCAGGGCAGGATTGTGTGGTGTCGTGGTTGCTGTTCACCTGAAGGCTGGGTAATCTGCTGTAAACTATGGTATGTTTGAGGTTGCATGGTTGTTTGAAGGCACGTAGTGGGGTGTGGGGATGGTCTTGGCAAGATGTTTGTCTTCATCGATGACGTGCTGAAAGCTGCGAAGAAGATGTCATATTTTCTCCACTCTGAGGAGTTACTAGATGACCAAGGGTAATCTTGTCGGTTGTGAAAGATTTGATATGCAGAGTTCATATGCCAATTTAATAATTAGTGCAAGTATTAGAATGCAGAATATTTACAGTAAGAAGTCTTACAACACCAGGTTAAAGTCTAACAGGTTTGTTTCAAACACGAGCTTTCGGAGCACTGCTCCTTCCTCAGGTGAATGGAGAGGTATGTTCCAGAAACATTTATATAGACAAAGTCAGAGATGCCAGACAATGCTTGGAATGCAAGCATTTGCGGGTAATCAAATCATTACAGATCCAGAGATAGGGGGTGATCCCAGGTTAAAGAGCTGTTCTGAAGGCTGGGTAATTTGCTGCAAACAGCCTTCAGAACAGCGACCACGACACCACACAACCCTGCCAGGGCAATCTCTGCAAGGCATGCCAGATCATCGACATGGATACCACCATTACACGTGGAAACACCACCCACCAGGTACGCGGCACATACTCGTGCGACTCGACCAATGTAGTCTACCTCATACTCTGCAGGAAAGGATGTCGCGAAGCGTGGTACATTGGCGAGACCATGCAGACACTGCGACAGCGAATGAACGGGCATCGTGCGACAATCACCAGGCAGGAATGTTCCCTTCCAGTCGGGGAACACTTCAGCAGTCAAGGGCATTCAGCCTCTGATCTCTGGGTAAGCATTCTCCAAGGTGGTCTTCAGGACACGCGACAACGCAGAATTGCTGAGCAAAAACTTATAGCTAAGTTCCGCACGCATGAGTGCGGCCTCAACCGGGCTCTTGGATTCATTTTTTTTTCAAACAAATATACTTTATTCATAAAATTTATCATAAACTTTGCAGAACATTTCAAATTGTCTTGACTGTGCATTTCCATCTGAGTTACATTCATTTGTCTTTCTTCAATTCAATTGGGATAACGTTACGCACGTATCCTACAATAAGTTACAGTTCTTTCTTAAATATTTACATTGTTTTGCTTCTTTCATACATTGTGGTATTGAAGACCTGGACCCAGGGGTTTTGCACAGTTACCAACCCCTCGGTGTACATTTGTTGGTAAGACCTTACACTGTGGTCTTTCCCCATTGCGCCTTGGCGGCAGCTGCCCCAAGCTTGAGTGCGTCCCTCAGCACGTAGTCCTGGACCTTGGAATGTGCCAGTCTGCAACACTCGGTCGAGGACAATTCTTTGCACTGGAAGATCAGCAAGTTACAGGCAGACCAAAGAGCGTCTTTCACCGAGTTGATGACCTTCCAGCAGCAGTTGATATTTGTTTCGGTGTGTGTCCCTGGAAACAGTCCATAGAGCACAGAGTCCTGTGTTACAGAGCTGCTCGGGATGAACCTTGACAGATACCACTGCATCTCACTCCAGACCTGCTTTGCAAAGGCACATTCCACAAGGAGGTGTGTGACTGTCTAATTTCCCCCACATCCACTCCGAGGGCAGCGTGCATTGATGCTGAGCCTTCGGGTGTACATGAAGAATCTGACAGGGAGGGCCCTTCTCACCACCAGCCAAGCTAGGTCTTGGTGCTTGTTTGAAAGTTCTGGAGATATGGCGTTCTGCCAGATGACTCTGACAGTCGGCTCAGGGAACCATCCAACGTCCTCCACAGTCTCCTTTTCTCTGAGGGTCTTGAGGACATTACGTGCTGACCACTGCTTCATTGCTTTGTGGTCAAAGATGTTTTTCTTCAAAAAATTTTCCACGAAGGACAGGTGTTTCGGCATGGTCCAACTGCTTAGAGCGTTCCGCGGCAATGAGGTCACGCCCATCCTTCGCAACACCGGGGACAGGTAGAACCTCAGTATGTAGTGACACTTGGTGTTTGCATACCGGGGGTCCACGCACAGCTTGATGCAGTTGCACACAAAGGTGGCCATCAGGATGAGGGCGGCGTTGGGTACATTCCTCCCTCCTTTATCTAGAGGCTTGTACATTATGTCTCTTCGGACCCGGTCCATCTTGGATCTCCAAATGAATTTGAAGATGGCCCGGGAGACTGCTGCGGCGTATGTCTGAGTGATGGGCCAGACCTGCGCTACGTACAGTAACACCGAGAGTACCTCACACCTGATGACCAGTGTTTTTCCCGCAATGGAGAGGGAGCGTTGCTCCCACCAGCCCAGTTTCTGTTTTGCTTTAGCAATGCGTTCCTCCCAGTTTTTGGTGCACGCCCCAGCCGCTCCGAACCATATCCCCAGCACTTTCAGGTAATCTGACCTGACCGTGAAGGGGACAAAGGATCGGTCGGCCCAGTGCCCAAAGAACATGGCCTTGCTCTTGCCGCGGTTTACATTGGCTCCTGAGGCCAGTTCAAACTGGTCGCAGGTGTCCAAGAAGCAGCGTACAGACGCGGGATCCGAGCAGAAGACGGCGACGTCGTCCATGTACAGGGAGGCCTTGACTTGCGTGCCTCCGCTGCCTGGGATCTTCACCCCTCTCATACCCAGATCCTTCCTGATGGACTCGGCAAAAGGTTCTATGCAGCACACAAACAGGGCCGAGGAGAGAGGGCAGCCCTGCCTGACTCCAGGTTTGATCTGGAACTTTTCTGATTCCCACCCATTGATTGAGACTGCACTATAGATGTTTGTGTAGAGCAGTTTGATCCAATTGCGAATTCCCTCCCCAAACCCCATTTTGGAGAGCACATCCATCATGTAGGTGTGCGATATTCTGTCAAAAGCCTTCTCCTGGTCAAGGCTGATGCGGCAGGTGTCCACCCTCCTGTCCTGCACGTAGGTGATCGTATCCCTGAGCAGCGCGAGGCTGTCAGAGATCTTCCTGCCGGGTACAGCACAGGTCTGGTTGGGGTGGATCACTGACTCCAGAGCAGACTTGACCCGATTGGCGATGACTTTGGCTAAGATTTTGTAATCCACATTTAACAGTGAAATGGGTCGCCAATTTCAAATTTCTTCCCTTTCCCCCTTCTGCTTGTAGATGAGGGTGATGATGCCTTTTCTCATGGATTCTGACATGCTGCCATCCAGAAGCATACTCTCGTACACTTCCAGCAGGTCTGGGCCCATCCAGTCCCACAGAGCCAAATACAACTCAGCCGGTAAGCCGGGGGTTTTACTCGTCTCAAAGGACTTGACGGCCTTTGTCAGCTCGTCCAGAGATAATGGTTTGTCCAGGTTTTCCCCCTCATTGTCGTCCAAGACCTCCGTGATAGACGACAGGAAGGTCTGGGTAACAGTACTGTCTGTTGGCTTCAGATCATACAGTCTGGCATAGAATGATTGACTGATCCTCAGTATGTCAGACTGAGATGTCTTTACAGAGCCATCTTCTTCCTTCAGGCTGCTGATCACAGAGGTCTCTCTGTGTACCTTCTGGAAGAAGAAGCGTGAGCACTTTTCATCCTGCTCCACGGAGCGGACTCTGGACCGGAAGATAACCTTGGAGGCCTCCGAGGTGCAGAGCGAGGCTTGCTGGCCCTTCACCTCTTGGAGATCCTCCTTGACATCAACCCCCATCGACTGCAGCTGGAGCAAATTTTGCATGCTTTTCTGGAGCCTGGTCGTGACCCCTCGTCTCTCTCTCACCTTTTGAACGCCCTTGAGGATGAAGAACCTTTTGATGTTCCCCTTGATTGCTTCCCACCAGAGATGTGGAGACCCAAAGAGGGGTTTCACGGTTCTCCAACCTTTGTAATCCCTTTTGAGTTCCTGGAGGTTCTCTGGGGTCAACAGTTTTACATTTAGCTTCCATGTCCCCCTGCCCACCCCCTGGTTTTCCTGCAGGTGGCAGTCAGCCAGTAGGAGGCAGTGGTCAGAGAAGAACACCGGGTAAAGGTAAAAAAAGTAAAGTAGAAGCATGGATAGAGGATTGGTTAATTAATAGAAAGCAAAGAGTTGGGATAAATGGGTGTTTCTCTGGTTGACAATCAGTAGCTAGTGGTGTCCCTCAGGGATCCGTGTTGGGCCCACAATTGTTCACAATTTACATAGATGATTTGGAGTTGGGGACCAAGGGCAATGTGTCCAAGTTTGCAGATGGCACTAAGATGAGTGGTAAAGCGAAAAGTGCAGAGGATACTGGAAGTCTGCAGAGGGATTTGGATAGGTTAAGTGAATGGGCTAGGGTCTGGCAGATGGAATACAATGTTGACAAATGTGAGGTTATCCATTTTTGTAGGAATAACAGCAAACGGGATTATTATTTAAACGATAAAATATTAAAGCATGCCGCTGTTCAGAGAGACTCGGGTGTGCTAGTGCATGAGTCACAGAAGGTTGGTTTACAAGTGCAACAGGTGATTAAGAAGGCAAATGGAATTTTGTCCTTCATTGCTAGAGGGATGGAGTTTAAGACTAGGGAGGTTATGTTGCAATTGTATAAGGTGTTAGTGCGGCCACACCTGGAGTATTGTGTTCAGTTTTGGTCTCCTTACTTGAGAAAGGACGTACTGGCGCTGGAGGGTGTGCAGAGGAGATTCACTAGGTTAATCCCAGAGCTGAAGGGGTTGGATTATGAGGAGAGGTTGAGTAGACTGGGACTGTACTCGTTGGGATTTAGAAGGATGAGGGGGGATCTTATAGAAACATTTAAAATTATGAAGGGACTAGATAGGATAGATGCGGGCAGGCTGTTTCCACTGGCGGGTGACAGCAGAACTAGGGGACATAGCCTCAAAATAAGGGGAAGTAGATTTAGGACTGAGTTTAGGAGGAACTTCTTCACCCAAAGGGTTGTGAATCTATGGAATTCCTTGCCCAGTGAAGCAGTTGAGGCTCCTTCATTACATGTTTTTAAGGTAAAGATAGATAGTTTTTTGAAGAATAAAGGGATTAAGGATTATGGTGTTCGGGCCGGAAAGTGGAGCTGAGTCCACAAAAGATCAGCCATGATCTAATTGAATGGCGGAGCAGGCTCGAGGGGCCAGATGGCCCACTCCTGCTCCTAGTTCTTATGTTCTTATGTTCTTATGTTCTTATGTTCTTATGTTCTTATGTTCTTGACGTCGGTGGGCCTGACCGTGAGAGCACGGGACACAAAAAAGAAGTCTATTCTGGAACGGACGGACCCATCTGGCCGTGACCATGTGTATCTACGCTGCGCTCCGTCTGCAGGGTTGCTGAAGACGTCAAGCAGCTTCGCGTCTTTTACCGTTTCCATCAGGAGTCTGGACGTAGCGTCTAGTTTGCTGTCAGCTCTGCCGGATCGTCCAGCCGCATCGATGATGCAGTTGAAGTCACCGCCCAGGATGGCCGGCTTGGAGGTGGCCAACAGCAGTGGTAGTTGCTGAAGGACAGCCAGCCGCTCAGTTTTTACGGCCAGGGCATACACGTTAATAAGTCTGATAGGGGTGTTTTTGTATTTGACGTCTGCTACGAGGAGGCGTCCACCCACCACCTCCTTAACGTTGGAGATGGTGAAATTGCCTCCCCGTAGCAGAATACCCAGGCCGGAGGAACGACAGTCGTTTCCTCCTGACCAGATGGATGGCCCGTGGGACCACCAGCTCGACCAGCGCCTGTAGTTGCTGAGGTGTGGAATTCCACACTCCTGCAGGAACAGTAGGTCGGCTCTCACATTTTCTAAGTAGCCGAGTGTGGCTACACACCGCGAAGTGTCTTTAATACTTCGCACATTAATAGATGCAATTTTAAAACCCATTTTAAAAAGAGTAGATTTACCAGTCTCAGATTTCAGAGTCTATTGCAGTTGGTTGTTCCAGCTGTTCAAAGTTCCCCATCATGCCGGTGGTGTTCTCAAAATGTTTCACAGTTGCAGGGTTTAGGAAGCTGCCATTGTCCTCAGTGTGGCCTTGAACCTGATGGATGTGCATTGTGGGGGGGGGGGGGGGGGGGGGGGGGGTGTAGCCGTTGTGTCCGACGTGGCAGTCAGCGAGTGTTGGGGTTGTAGGCCGGTTCCCATCGTCCAGAGGTTGGTGCTCTGGGCAAGTTTTGTTTTCGTTCCTGTCTGTGGTCTGGGGGTTCTGTGCATCCCCTTCCACATTGGTGCTTTGCCTCTTTAATTGAGGCCTATTCTTAGATTGTTCGCCTTCATCGCAGGAGTTGTCGGCACTATTGAGTTGCCGCTTTTTACTATTCACCGTCAGGGGTTTCTTTGTTTCATTTTTCAGTTTCCTCTTTCCTTTTTTTGTGTTCGCCATTTCCCAGCGCTCTTCAATCTTTGTTCCATCCTCGGCTGTCGCGTGTTCCTCGCCAGATGGGAGTGGGGTTGTTTTGTCAGGCTGTGCAGGGGCCTCCACATTCTGTTGAGGGCCTTTCTGTAGAATTTCAGCATTCTGTGGTGTGGTGTCTTTGTCGATGGAGGGTGCCTGAACCTCCTGTGTGGTTGCCTTTTTGACTCCACCGCTGATGATTTGCGCATATGTTGCCCCACGTTTTGGGCAGGCCCTGTAAAGATGGCCGGCCTCTGGGCTCTTGGATTCATGTTGCATTACATTCACCCCCCACCATCTGGCCTGGACTTGCAAAATCCTACCAACAGTCCTGGCTTGAGACAATTCACACATCTTTAACCTGGGATCACCCCCTATCTCTGGATCTATAATGATTTAATTACCCGCAAATGCTTGCATTCCAAGCATTGTCTGGCATCTTTGAATTTGTCTGTATATGTTTCTGGAACATACCTCTCCATTCACCTGAGGAAGGAGCGGTGCTCCGAAACCTTGCGTTTGAAACAAACTTTTTTTTAAATTTAGAGTACCCAATTATTTTTTCCAATTAAGGGGTAATTTAGAGTGGCCAATCCACCTACTCTGCACATTTTTGGGTTATGTGGGCGAAACCCACGCAGACACGGGGAGAATGTGCAAACTCCACACGGACAGTGACCCAGAGCCGGGATCGAACCTGGGACCTCAGCGCCGTGAGGCAGCTGTGCTAACCACTAGGCCACCGTGCTGCCCTGCTTGAAACAAACCTGTTGGACTTTAACCTGGTGTTGTAAGACTTCTTACTGTGCTCACCCCAGTCCAACGCTGGCATCTCTGGCGAGGGCAGCACGGTAGCATAGTGGTTAGCAGAATTGTTTCACAGCTCCAAGGTCCCAGGTTCGATTCCCGGCTTGGGTCACTGTCTGTGCGGAGTCTGCACGTTCTCCCCGTGCATGCGTGGGTTTCCTCCGGGTGCTCCGGTTTCCTCCCACAGTCCAAAGATGTGCGGGTTAGGTGGATTGGCCATGCTAAATTGCCCTTAGTGTTGGGTGCGGTTACTGGGTTTATGGGGATAGGGTGGAGGTGTGGTGTCGGGTAGGGTGCTCCTTCCAAGTGTCGGTGCAGACTTGATGGGCCAAATGGCCTCCTTCTGCACTGTAAATTCTATGATCTCCACATGATGAATATTTACATATACACTTCTCATTAAAATGAAAGTTTCAGAAAAGCACAGTGAAAATACAGCTGAAAATTCTGCTTTTAGTTAAAACAAGCCCCACCCAGAGGCAGGGCATCAAAAAATTAATTAAAACTCTGAGTGTTCCTCTCCACGGAAATCTTTAGTAAAAGGCGAAAGATTTATACGATCTGAAGAGAAACCAGAGTGTATTAACAGTCACACCAACCTTACTCACTACCCAGGGAGCACGGAGCTCTTTAACATCACACTGACTTAACACACTGCCACACAACGTCAGCATCAGAGAATAAACTATTTAATTGATATGGATTTTAATACTTAACTACAAACTGTTAATGTTTACTGAAAGAGGAGTATCTCGTGAGCTCTCGTACAGAATTCAAGTTATGTAGATGAGTGGGCGGGGCCTAGCTGACCACTTCCCGGAGAAGGGGAGCTGCAGATTGTGGGCATTATATCATTGCTTCTCTCAAACTCTTTATCCTCCCACATGATTTTAATGCAAGCTCCCATGGTAAGTGAGGGAAAGGAAGTCCAAAGTCTTGTATCGTGATCGACAAAAATTCTCGAGGAAGAGGAGAGCAAGGTACTACACAGGTTGGATATCTGGAATAAGGAAGAAAGTGGGAGAATTTTTTTTTTAAATTTAGAGTACCCAATTCATTTTTTCCAAATAAGGGGCAATTTAGCGTGTTCAATTCACCTACTTTGCACATCTTTCGGTTGTGGGGGCCAAACCCATGCAAACACAGGGGAATAGTCATGGACTATTTGGATCCCCAGGTAGCGGAATTTGCTTTGGGCTAGTTTGAATGGTAGACTCCCTAGCTCTGTTCCTCCCCTGTTCAGGTTCACCGGGAATGCCTTGCTCTTGCCCAGGTTGAGTTTGTAGCCTGAGAAGGCTTTGACCTCTTCCAGGATCTTCATGATTACTTTCAAGCCATTCTGTGGGTCCAAGATGTAGAGGAGCAGGTCATCCGCATAGAGTGAGACTCTGTGCTCTCTGCCTCCTCTTCGAATGCCCTTCCAGCCTTTTGTGTCTCGCAGAGCGTACACCAGGTGTTCAATTGCCAGGGCAAAAAGAGTAGGGACAGTGGGCATCCCTGCCTTGTGCCTCTGTGCAGCTGGAAGCATTCAGAACTGGTGGTGTTGGTCCGAACGCATGCCTTGGGGGCATTGTACAGGAGTTTCACCCATGAGGTGAACCCCGCCCCTAGCCCAAACCACTCCTGCACCTCAATGAGGTTCTTCCATTCGACTCTGTTGAAGGCCTTTTCTGTGTCCAGGGAGGCGATCACCTCTGGTGTTCTCTCCCTGGATGGGGTCATTATCACATTCAGCAGCCGCCTGATGTTTGCAGTTAGTTGTCTATCCTTGACAAAGCCCATCTGGTCCTCTGTGACCACCTCTGCATACGCAGTTCTCCAGTCTCTTAGCCAGGACTTTCGCGAGTAGCTTTGTGTCCACAATGAGCAAAGAAATGGGTCTATATGATCTGCATTCGGTTGGGTCTTTGTCTTTCTTGGGTATCTGTGATATTGTGGCCTGTGCTAGCATTGGAGGCAGGGTGCCCCTCGCTAGCAAGTCACGAGCATTTTCCGTAGGTGTGGGGCCCAGGTTGGTGCAAATTTTTTGTCGAAGTCCACCAGGAACCCATCAGGTCCAGACGCCTTCTCCGCCTGCGTGGAATTAATACACTTCATGATCTCTCCCAGTTCTATTGGTGCTCCCAATACCGTGGGCAGCATGGTAGCACAGTGGTTAGCACTGTCGCTTCACAGCTCCAGGATCCCAGGTTTGAATCCCGGCTTGGGTCACTATCTGTGCGGAGTCTGCACGTTCTCCTTGTGTCTGCGTGGCTTTCCTCCGAGTGCTCCGGTTTCCTCCCACAGTCCAAAGATGTGCAGGTTAGGTGGATTTGCCATGCTAAATTGTCCTTAATGTTCAAAAAGGTTAGGTGGGGTTACTGGGTTATGAGAATAGGGTGGAGGGGTGGGCTTAGTCCTCTTTCAAAGGGCTGGTGCAGGCTCAATGGGCCGAATGGCCTCCTTCTGCACTGTAAATTCTATGATATGATTCCAGCTCCCCTTGTCAATCGTCTCCCACGACTGGCATGTCCAGTCCATCAAGGAACCATTTTATTCCCAAGTCCCCGTCAGGGGGCTCAGAGGTGTACAGTAATAAATTTAGTGTACCCAATTCATTTTTTCCAATTAAGGGGCAATTTAGCGTGGCCAATCCTACCCTGCACGTCTTTGGGTTGTGGGGGCGAAATCCACACAAACATGGGGAGAATGTGCAAACACCATATGGTCAGCGATCCAGAGCCAGGATCGAGCCTGGGACCTCGGCGCTGTCAGCCAACCACTGCGCCACCGTGCTGTCCGTGAAAAACAGAGTTAACAGGCTACAATTTCACTGAATCGAGATGACGCTTTAAAAATGGCAGGCAGGTCATGATTCTGGGATTTATTTATTTTTAATTTAGTGTACCCAATTCATTTTTCCTAATTAAGGGGCAATTTACCATGGCCAATCCAACTACCCTTTGGGTTGTGGGGGTGAAACCCACGCAGAGAAAGGGAGAATATGCAAACTCCACACAGACAGTGACTCGGTGCTGGGATCAAACCCAGGTCCTCAACGCCGTAGGCAGCCACCGTGCTGCCCAAGTCTGCCCTCTGTAAGAAGGGGTGATATTCAGGATGCTGTACCTGGCCCGCCTCTGGGTGACCCACAATGGTCGTGAATATTATTTTGGTACACCGGAGGAAGCGATGGAGATTTGTAGAGGCAATGGACTGGCAGGAGAAGGAGGACATTGAACTTTGGAGGAGGTGTTTGGGGAGGTTAGTTCTCCCTGTCCCACATGCAATGGAGTTTGGGGTTTGGGGTTTTTCTCCTTGAGAGATTGTTTTTTCTTATTTGGCAGCTATTGTTGTAACTTGTTTGTCTCTTTGGGGGGAGGGGGGCTTTTGGGGAGAACCTTCTTTGTTTTATTTTTAATTGCTTCATAAAGAGCTATTTGATGGAATGGTGGAAGGTCGTGTTTGGTGAGTGCATTGGGTTTTGTTTTCTTCTGGGTGTTATTTTCCTTTTTGCACCTTTTTTTCCTTTCTTTGTTTGTTGTTTGTGCCATTTGCACAAGGGAATGTGTGAATGGGGTGTGGGGGAGGGGAATCAGGGGGTGGTAGGTTAGGTGCCATGGCGGGGGCTGCCGGGCTAGCTGGGCAGGCTAGTCCACAGGAGCACAGTGGAGGGTGAGCAGGCGATTAGTGTGTTAGTGGGAGTTGGGATTGTTGTTTCATTTGGGGGGAACACTGCTGACGGTGGGGGTGCTTTTGATGGAGGAAGGTTGATGACAATGGACATCTGAGGGCGGGCCTGTAGGGTTGCGTGACGCGGCCTGGAGGCTGGCCCAGGAGGAGATATGGTTGATCGGCGGGGGGGGGGTCCCGACCAGGCTGATCACATGGAATGCGAGAGGGCTGAATGGGCCGGTCAAGAGGTCTCGCGTGTTTGCGAATTCGAGGAGCTTAAAGGCAAATGTGCCATTCTTGCAGGAAACACACCTGAAGATCGGGGATCAGACCAGGCTGAGGAAAGAGTGGGGAGGTCAGGTCTTTCACTCATGATTAGATTTGAAGACGAAGGGTGTGGCGGTCCTGATAAATAAGCGGTCAGCGTTTGAGGTTGGGAACATAGTAGCAGACTCATCGTTATGATGAGTGCGAAATTGGAGGGAATGGTGGTGGTTTTGGTGAATGTTTGCGTCCCAAATTAGGACGATGTTGAATTTATGAGGCGCGTGCTGGGGAAAATCCAGGACCTGGACTAGCACTAGCCGATAATGGAGGGGGGGGGGGGGTTAACACGGTTATTGAGCCGAAATTGGATCAGTCAAGTCCAAGGTCGGGGAGGGTATCAGTAGTGGTGAAGGAATTTGAGTTCATGGAGCGCATGTGAGAAGTGGACCCGTGAAGATTTGGTAGGCCGAGGGTGAAGGAACATTTGTTCTTCTTCCATGTACAAAGGGTGTACTCCCGGATCGACTATTTTGTGATGGACAAGATGGTGTTGACGGGATGGTCAGTTTGGAGAACTCGGCGATTGTGGTCTCAGACCATGTGTCGCATTCGTGGACTTGCAGGTGGATCACAGGGTGGAGGGGGAGGGCAGGGGGGCAGCGCCCACAGTGGAGGTTGGATGTGGGACTATTAGCAGATGAACAATGATAATAATAATAATAATCGCTTATTGTCACAAGTAGGCTTCAACGAAGTTACTGTGAAAAGCCCCTAGTCGCCACATTCCGGTGCCTGTTCAGGGAGGCTAGTACGGGAATTGAATCCACGCTGCTGGCATTGTTCTGCATTACAAGTTAGCTCTTTAGCCCACTGTGCTAAACCAGCCCCAGATGAGGAGGTTTGTGAGCGGGTGAGAGTACTATTCAGGGGTATGTGGAGCTGAATGCCATGCTATGAGAAGCACTGAAAACAGTGGTGAGGAGGGAGTTTATTTCAGTACGGGCACAGAGAGACAAGATGGAGCAGGTGAAGAAGGCGAGGTTAGTGGATAAGATCCTGCAGGTGGATAGGATGTATTCGGAGATCCCGGAGGCTGGGTTGTTGATGGAGCGGCAGAAGTTCCAGATGGAATTTGGATTGATATCAGGGGTAAGGCGGTCGGGCAGTTGAGAAGGGCCAGGGGGGGGCGGTCTATGAATGTGGGGAAAAGGCGAGTAGGATGTTGGCACATCAATTGAGGAAGCAGGAGGCGGTGAGGGAGATCGGAAAGGTGAAGGACAGGAGGGGTGAATGGGGTGTTTGAGGACTTTTATAAGAGGCTAGATGATTCGGAACCTCTGTCCAGGGTGGAGGGAATGAGGCGTTTTGTAGATGGGCTGGAGTTCCCCAAGGTGGAGGAGGTCCTGGTGGAGGCCAGGACCTGGGAGCCCCCATTGCATTGGTGGGGGTGCTGGGGGGTATGGGGGTGATGCAGGCCGGGAAGGCCCCAGGCCCATATGGGTTCCCGGTGGAATTTTATAAAACATTTACGGGGTCCGGGGCCTCTGCTGGTAAGGGCATTGAATGAGGCAAAGGCGAAGGAGGAGGTCCCCCCCACATTGTCGCAGGCCTCGATTTCCTTAATTTTAAAGAAGGATAATGTGGGTCCCACCGGAAATTTTCATGGTTAAATGTGACGCTAAGTTGCTGGTCAAGATCTTAGCCTCACAGGCTGTGTGCGGGGGGTGATAAGGGAAGGCAGATGGGGTTTGTAAATGGGAGGCATTTTCAGCATATCAGGCATTTGTTAAACGTTATAATGATGCTCTCAGAGGGACGAAAGGTGGAGTGGCAGTCGCTATAGACACAGCGAAGGTCTTTGACCGGGTGGAGTGGGACTATTTGTGGGAGGTGTTGGGGTGGTTTGGGTTTGGGCAGGAGTTTGTGGATTGTATCAGGCACCGGCAGTGAGTGTGCGGACCAACCGGGTGAGTTTGGAGTTTTCAGGTTGCACTGTGAGACGAGAAAGGGATGCCCACCCTCCCCATTGCTCTTTGCCGTGGTGATAGAGCCACTGACGATGGCGCTTAGAGTGTCAAAGGATTGACAGGGGATAGTGTGGGGGTTGGAACATAAGGCCTGTTGTATGCAGATGATCTATTTTAAAAAAATTTTAAAAATAAATTTAGAGTACCCAATTATTTTTTCCAATTAAGGGGCAATTTAGAATGGCCAATCCACCTATCCTGCACATCTTTTGGGTTGTGGGGGTGAAACCCACGCAGACACGGGGAGAATGTGCAAACTTCACACGGACAGTGACCCAGGGCCGGGATTCGAACCCGGGTCCTCAGCGCCGTAGGCAGCAATGCTAACCATTGTGCCACCGTGCTGCCCTGCAGATGATCTATTGCTTTTTATATCGAATCCTCTGGAAGATATTGGAGGATTATGGGCATATTGGAGGAATTTGGCTGGTTCTCGGGGTACAAATTGAATATGGGTAAGAGCGAGGTATTCCCAATCCAAGCGAGGTGGCAGGAGAGGAGGCAAGTTTCAGGTGTTTGGGCATTCAGGTAGTGCGGGGGTGGGAGCAGCTACACAAGCTGAATTTGGCTTGACTGGTGGATCAAATGAAGGGGGATTTTAGGAAATGGGATGTGCCTCCGCTGTTGTTGGCAGGACGGCTCTTCCAAACTTGAATTATTATTGGTCGGCGAATATAGCCATGGTTAGGAAGTCGATATGGGAACGGATGGAGACAGTCGCTTGTAAGGACTCGAGCTTGGGGGCACTATTGACGGTGCCTCTGCCATTCTCACCGGCTCGGTCCTCCACAAGCCCAGTAATGGTGGCGGCCCCGAGGGTGTGGGGACAGTGGTGGCAGTACCTGACGCTGGCGGGGGCCTCGTTTTGGGACCGATCTGCGGGAATCATGTTTGCTCTGGGGTGCGGGGGGGGGGGGGGGGGGGGGGTGGTGGGTTTCGGGGTTGGGGACGGGTGAGGATTGAGTGGTTTGGAGACCAATTCGTTGGGGCAGCTTCTCAAGCTTCGAGGGGTTGGTGGAGGAATTTGAGCTGCCCAGCGGGAATGGGTTCCAGTATAAACAGGTGAGGGATTTTGTTCCGAAGCAGGTGCCGACCTTTCCCAACCTGCTCCCCCCGGTGCTGTGGACAAGGTGGTGTCAAAAACAGGAATGGGTGAGGGCAGTGTCGGAAATCTATAAAGAGCTAATGGATTGTGAGGAAGCCTCAAAAAGGGTAGTGAAGCGTAAGTGGGAGGAAGAGCTGGGAAGGGAGTTGGAGGCTGGATTGTGGGAGGAGGTTCTGAGGAGGGTGAATGCGTCCTCTTCATGTGCCTTATTCAGTCCAAGGTAGTCCACAGGGCACATATGACCGGGACTCTGGTCTGCCGAAAGGTGGGGGGGGGGGGGTTGGGTGACCGACCTCACAAAATTGCTCAGGCTGGAAAAGATTAAGTTCACCTTGAGAGGGTCTGGAGAGGGGTTTTCCCGGAGATGGCAGCCGTTCATCGACTACTTCGAAAACAGTAAGATGTCAGCGGGGGGGGTTGGATTAAAAAAGGGGGCAGGGGAGCGGAGAGCGGTAGGCGGGATGGTGGGGTGTTAGATATTTATTTTCTTTGGTTACTTGTATTCCTGTTTGCTTGCCTTTTGATATGGTTGTGTTTGAATGTATATGTATAAATGCCTCAATAAAAAAATATTTTTTAAAAAGGACATGGGTAGTGGGGGAGGGGTCTGTATTGGGGCAGATGGAGGCGTCGAATGTCATATGAGGAACAGTTGAGGACTCTGGGACTCTACTCTTTGGAGTTTAGAAGGAGTGGGGGGATCTTATTGAAACTTACAGGATACTGTGAGGCTTCGATAGAGTGGACGTGGAGAGGAGGTTTCCACTTGTAGGAAAAACTGGAACCAGAGGACACAATCTCAGTCTAAAGGGATGATCCTTTAAAACAGAGATGAGGAGAAATTTCTTCAGCCAGAGGGTGGTGAATCTGTGGAACTCTTTGCCGCAGAAGGCTGTGGAGGCCAAATCACTGAGTGTCTATAAGACAGAGATAGATAGGTTCTTGATTAATAAAGGGATCAGGGGTTATGGGAAGAAGGCAGGAGAATGGGGATGAGAAAAATATCAGCCATGATTGAATGGCGGTGCAGACTCGATGGGCCGAGTGGCTTAATTCTGCTTCTATGTCTTATGGTCTTATCGCATCTTTTAGGGGAACGAGCTTGAGGGCATTGCTAACATTCTCGCCGGCCAGGTACTCCGTGAGACCAGTGGTGGTGTCAGCCATGAGGGTATGGGGGCAGTGGAGGCAGCATTTGAGACTGGAGGGTGCCTCGCTGTGGGCACCGATATGTAATAATCATAGGTTTGCACCGGGGGTGCTGGATGCGAGGTTTTGGGAATGGCAGCAGACAGGGATTGCATGTTTTGGTGACCTGTTCGTAGGGGGCAGCTTTGTGAAATTAGAGGATCTCGAGAAAGAGCGAGTTGCCGGGAAGAACGATTTCAGGTAACTGCAGGTCCAGGATTTCGTGAGGAAGGAGGTGCCGTCCTTTCCCTGGTTGCCGCCCTTGGGGCTGCACGATAAGGTGCTTTCGAGAGAGGGGATTGGGGCGGGAGGGGTGGGGGGGGGGGGGGGGGGGGGGGGAGGAGTCCGAGGTCTAGAAGGAGCTGATGGATTTGGAGGGGTCCCCAGTGGGGGACATTAAGTGGAAGTGAGAGGAGGAGCTGGGGGGGGGGGGGGGGGGGGGGGGGGAGTGAGTGGAGGCCAGGAAGTGGGAGGACGCTCTGCAGAGGGTGAATGTGTCCTTGTCGTGTGCGAGGCTCAGTCTTATTCAGTTTAAGGGAGTTCACAGGGCGCATATGACGGTGGTGAGGATGTGCTGATTCTTTGCGGGTGTAGAAATAGGTGTGGGCGGTGCGTGGAGAGGCCCACAAAATATGTTCACATGTTTTGGGCATGTCCGAAGGTGAATGGGTTCTGGCAGGGGTTTGTGGACATAATGTCCAAGGTCTTGGGGGGCAAAAGTGGCCTCAAGTCCAGAGGTAGCAATATTTGAGGTGTCGGAAGACCCGGGGGTTCAGGGGTCAAGAGAGGCAGTTGTTTTGGCTTTTGCCTCCCTGACAGCCCGGAGATGGATTTTGCTAGGATGGAGGGACTGGGAGCCACAGAAAGCTGGGGTGTGGGTGAGTGGTCTGGTGGAATTTCTGAGGCTGGAGAAGGTCAAGTTCGTCCTGAAGGGGTTGGTTGATGGGTTCGCTCGGAGGTGGAAGCCGTTCATTGACTTCTTTAAGGGACTTTGAGGGGTCAGCAGAGGGGGAGGGGTGGTTTTAAAGGGGTTAAAAGGGGGGAAGGCAGGGTGGGAGGAGGGGTATGGCGGGGGGGAGTGGGTGTTGGTTATTTATTATGTTGTATCATTTCACTTCTGCTTTCATTTCTTTGTTGTTTGTTTATGCAAATTCCTGAATAAAATATTTTTTTAAAGAAACAAACATTCCAAGTGGTCATCACACAAAGTGCAATAACATCCAAGTTTTCCACATAAATGTATTAATTTTTAAAGTTATTTTTATAAGTTTAGAGTACCCAATTAAGTTTTTCCAATTAAGGGGCAATTAAGTGTGGCCAATCCACATACCCTGTACATCTTTGGGTTGTGGGGGTGAAACCCACACAGACACGGGGAGAATGTGCAAACTCCACACGGACAGTGATCCAGAGCAGGGATGGAACCTGGGACCTCGGCACCGTGAGGCAGCAGTGCTAACCACTGTGCCTCCGTGCTGCCTGTTTTCCACATAAATCATGTTGTGCTCTGAGGTGCTTCAACACAGTCAAAGAAACATTACAGACATTTCAAAATGGTCATTACAAAGGGTGCAAAAGTATTTAAGTTGTCTCCATGGATCAAGTTGCATTCTGAAGTGCTCCACTGCAACTGTGATACATGTAATATTTACCACATGATAGTTCAAGCAAGAGGCTGCAGAGGTGTCTACACCACAAATGCCGTGGCAGGTTCTGACAACTGGTAGACTGATCACCACCTTATCTGACCTACCCATCTCCATCAGCCTGGCCCCCAACAACGAAGGCGACAGACACAATGCAGCAAGAACATTCATATCAGTGGCTCGAGGAAATCACCAAGGCTGCCCTTCTCAGTCAGCGTCTCATTGCTAACCACGCAACCTCCAACCACCAGGAGTTGATTTTCCCACAGATCCTCGGTGCCATGAGGCAGCAGTGTTAACCATTGCACCATGTGCTGCCATATACAGCCTCTGTTAAGAAGATTTATGCCATAAGCATTCAAAGGCCCAGCTCCAAGCATGGAGGGGAGATGATCAAGCTCAGGGAGGCAGACAGGGCTGACTGGACAGAACGTTTTGAAGAACTCCTCAAAAAAGACTCTGCCTTCGACATAAACATCCATAGCTCCATTCCTCATGTCCCATCTGCACCACCCTCATCCAAACCAAAAGTAAAAAAGCCATTCAACACTTGTTTTGTGAGGGCCACGAAGAATCCAGCACGAGCTTTCAGGATACAAAGAAATAACATTTATTTACAAATTAACTTTTATATATATATACACAACAGCAGCAACAACTTCCCTTGCTGCCAAACTCCTCTCTCCCCGGTTCCAAACTGGCCAGCTCTATTTATGCAGGGAGTCTGCTAATGATTTCTCCGCCCCCCTCATTGGGGAAGCTCATACTCCCACAGGGGTTGTGGGATTGTCATTAGTCCCCAGCCAATGGTAAGCAGGCAGGTTATAACATCCCTCCCCCCCCCCAAAGTCCAAGGAATCCACCGAAGACCCTGGCGAAGGAGGGCGTCGGACTCGTTTTGCCGCAGGCAGCACACCATTTGCACGAGGCGCTGGACCAGGCAGCGTGTAACGAGATGGAGACCGGTGCTTCCGTGATGAACGACGTAACGGTTGTACGTCCACGGCCTGTCGGCCCGAGAATTCCCCCTCTGAGGTATCTTGTGTCTCCATCTCGGAGTCAGAGTCTGCTGCTTCCGCCATCTCGGTGTCTTTATCTCCACGCGGTTCTGTCACGACCTGCGCAGGCTTTGAGTGAGGCACCAGAGGAAGATTGTGAGGAATACTTTCCATTGTGTCTGGTCTCTGTGGCTGTAGGAATGAGCTCCTGGGGTGGGCAATCTTTGGCAGGGATAGTCTTCTTGACCGAACATGGTCTACATGTTTGCGCTGGAGACGCCCCTGGGCTTGTACCTGGTAAGAGATAGGGCCCGTTTGGCGAAAGATTACGCCAGGGACCCACTGGGCACCACCAGCAAAATTCCGAATGAACACTGGGTCACCGGGCGTAAACTGCCGAATCGGCCGATGCCGAGAAAAACCATGTCCCTGCCGTTCTTGTGTGTGGCGTACTTTTGCGCCAATGTCCGGGAAAACCATGCGAAGGCCGGTGTGAAGTCTCCGGCCCATTAGGAGTTCTGCGGGAGCTACCCCAGTCACCGCATGGGGGGTGGTCCTATATGAAAACAAAAACCGAGCCAGTCTCGTGTCCATCGACCCGGAAGACTGCTTCTTTAGGCCTCGTTTGAATGTCTGCACTGCGCGCTCCGCCAACCCATTTGAAGCTGGGTGGTAAGGGGCAGTGCGGATATGGTTCTTCATGAACCTTGCAAACTCCTCACTTGTGAACCAGCACCTCGGGGAGGCCATGCGTACTGAAAGACAAACACATCTTCTCGATTGTTGCGCAGGATGTTGTGTGTCCCATCTTATGCGCCTCTAGCCATTTAGACTGGGCGTTGATTAATAGCAGGAACATGGATCCTCGAAAAGGGCTGGCATGCAAGCGCGTCCAAGGCCTCTCTGGCCATTCCCAGTGATGTAGGGGCGCGTCCGGCGGAAGCTTCTGATGCTCCTGGCAAATGGAGCAGTTTTGGGCCACCTTCTCAATGTCGGTGTCGAGGCCTGGCCACCAGACATAACTCCGGGCCAACATTTTCAGTTTGGTCACACCTGGATGCCCACTGTGCAAGTCTCTCAGTATCAGTTCCTGTCCTTTTTCCCCAAACCGGGCTGGAATACATCTGGGTATCGTCCTAGCCCCTCAGTCAACCCTCCAGAAACTGTTTGGAGGATTTGCTGCCACTGCAACCGCAAATGGTGCAACCAGTCCCGACCCAACAGGCTGGGCCCATGGCCGCGCACCACGATAAGTGGGAAACGCCCCCCCCGGCGTCCATAAACAACAGGAGTCATCGTAGTTCCTGCAATGTCCAATGGTTCCCCGTGTAGGTGGCCAACCTGGCCCGTGTGTCGGTTAATGTAAGGGTCTGTATACCCTGCTTGATGCGGTCGAATGTCCTCTGGGCAATCACGGAGACCGCTGCGCCAGTGTCCAACTCCATCTCAAGCAGGTGACCATTGACCCGTACTGTCACTTTAATGGGGGCCACACAGGGAGCTGCCACACAATGCAGCTGCAGGCAGTCATCCTCCGTCTCCACGTCCTCGGGAGTAGTCGCCGCAGGTTAATCCAAATGAAAGGTACAGCCTCTCGGCTGGCCCCAGTTTCGGTCGGAACGATGGCGCCTCTGGCGCCCCCAGGACCGCCGTCCGCGGCTGGGGCAGCGCCTACAAGTCTGACACGGACATGGCTCCTCATCCATTGGTTCTGGAGAAGGCTTCCTTTGGGGAGGAATGTCTGACGGCCACTGGCGTCGATCCGGACGTCGCCTTGCCCAAGTTACCGCAGGGGTGCGGGGGGATGCTTTCGGGCGGAAGGGGTTGCACCCCAAGGCATGCACCTCCATTCCCTGTAACTCCTGCACTCCTCGTTCTGCGCTCTCTCGGGACAATACTATTTGAATGGCCTGTTGGAAAGTCAATGTTGGCTCGGTTAACAACTTTCTCTGGGTGGTCGCATTGTTAATACCGCAAACCAAACGGTCACGTAACATTTCTGACAAGGTCTCACCATAGTCACAGTACTCCGCAATCCTGCGTAGCCAGGATAGGAAGTCGGCAAGGGATTCTCCTGGGGTCCTCTCAGCGGTATTAAACCGGTAACGTTGGACTATCGTGGATGGGGTTGGGTTAAAATGTTGCCCCACTAAGTTCACAAGTTCATCAAACATTTTGGTGTCTGGCGCAGCTGGGTACGTAAGGCTCCTAGTCACCCCAAACATATGCGGGCCGCAGGCAGTAAGCAATATGACCACCTGGCGCTCGTTTTCGGTGATATTGTTTGCCCGGAAATAGTAACGCATTCATTGTGCGTACTGGTTCCAGCTTTCCAACGCAGCATCAAAAAAATCCAAACGTCCATACAGAGGCATGGTGTAATAGAAAACAACTTCCAACCTGTGTCCAACAAAAATCCAGGGAGGTGGCTTCAGCAGTATAGACAGCTATTCACTTTAACCCTCGTCGCCAGTTTTGTGAGGGCCACGAAGAATCCAGCACGAGTTTTCAGGATACAAAGAGGGACAGTTGCACAACCTCATGTCCCTCATCTGGGAAGAGCAGTGCATGGTGGTGTATTTAAAGTATGCTGTGGATGTGACTATGTTCAAGAAGAGAGATAAGTTGGATTGTGGGAATGACAGAATGGTCTCCCTGTCGTCTGCCACAGTGAAGATCATTGCAAGGATCCTCCTGCTAAATTCCTTTCTTGTGAGATTTTGTGCTTGCGTCACAGTTCTCGCGAACAACAGACACGGGCGCACAATTGTCCCCTACATCTCCTGATCCAAGACCCTTTCTTGCCATTGTACCTACTCCATCTCGTACGAACAAAGCTAGCCCACCACCCTTTCCTTCCTGCCTGTCTTTATGAAAAGTCACATACACTGAATATTTAGATCCCAGCTTTGATCTCCTTGGAACCACGCCTCTGTAATGGCTATAAGTTCATTCCCATTAACCTCAATCTTTCCCATTAATTCATTTATTTTCATGGCATTAATTTTGCTCTTTTATCATTTTTTCCCCAATTTGACCGTATTTACTGCTTTTTAAATGTTTGTACACTTTGTGCCTTCCTGTCACACTCTGGGTATAATTACTGTAAGCCTATGTATTTACTCTCCAGAATCATCTTCCCTTCTGTATAGTTTAAATCCCTCTCTACTTCCCTGGTTATGTGGTATGCAAGAACACTCACAGCACAGTTCAGATATAGACCATCCCAATGGTACAGCCCTTACTTTCCCCAATACCGATGTCAGTGCTCCACGGACCATAACCCACTTCTTTGACCTATCTTTGAGCCACCTATTCCGCTCTCTAGTTTTATGTACTTTATGCCAATTTGCACGCTGCTCAGGTAATAATCCAGCAATTATATCCTGAGGTTCTGTTTAGTTTAATATAATAATCGCTTATTGTCACAAGTAGGCTTCAATGAAGTTACTGTGAAAAGCCCCTAGTCACCACATTCTGGCATCTGTTCGGGAAGGCCGGTACAGGAATTGAACCTGTGCATTACAGGCCAACTGTTTAGCTCTCTGTGCTAAATCAACCCCTAGTTTAGTGCATAGCTCCTCAAACTCTGTATTCAGAACCTCTTTCTACCCACGTCTTTGGCACAGACCATGACAAGGGGATCTTCCCCTTCCCACTGCCAGTTCCTCTCCAGCCCGGAGCAATGTCCCAAACCCTGGCACCAGGCAAACAGCACAGCCATCTGGACTCTCACACTTTGCGCAGAGAACAGTGCCAATTCCCCTCACTATACTGTTCCCTACTATCACTACATTCTTATGTGCTCCTCCATCTTGAATGCCTTCCTGTACCATGGTGCGATGGCCAGTCAGTTCATCCACCTGCTGCCCACACTCTTATCCAAAGAAGCTGAGAGAACTTCATATCTGTTGGACAATTGAAGGGGCTGATACTGCTGTCCTCTGGGTCCCCCACGGGCAGCATGGTAGCACAGTGGTTAGCACTGTCACTTCACAGCTCCAGGGTCACAGGTTCAATTCCCGGCTTGGGTCACTGTCTGTGTGGAGCCTGCACATTCTCCCCGTGTCTGCGTGTGTTTCTTCCGGGTGTTCCAGTTTCCTTCCACAGTCCGAAGATGTGCAGGTTAGGTGGATTGGCCACGCTAAATTGCCCTTAGTGTCCAAAAAATTAAGGGTAGGTGGGGATACTGCGTTAAGGGGATGGTGTGGAGGTGTGGGCTTAAGTGGGGTGCTCTTTCCAAGGGCCTGTACAGACTCCTTGGGCTGAAGGGCCTCCTTCTGCACTGTAAATTCTATGATTCAGTACCACAATGTCACTATCTCCCATGAAAGACACTTTAAAGTGTCTCCTCCATCTCCCCTGAGGAGTATATATTAGTCTTTAACATTCAGTGGTAGAGGGGGGAAAGTTTTGAGAGGAGCAAAGGGTGTATTTGATAGCCTCTCTACAACAACAGCGAATATTATATTGCACCTTTAACATAGTTAACCGAGGGCATTTTAAAACAAAATGTGACACCAAACCACAGGAGATTATCTTTGTCTCTGTATGCAACTTAATAAGAAGTCTTACACCAACTTTTACAGATGCACCATAGAAAGCATCCTATCTGGCTGTATCACAGACTGGTATGGCAACTGCTCGGCCCAGGACCGCAAGAAACTTCAGAGAGTCGTGAACACCGCCCAGGCCATCACACAAACCTGCCTTCCACCCATTGACTCTATCTACACCTCCCACTGCCTGGGGAAAGCGGGCAGCATAATCAAAGATCTGTCCCACCCGGCTCACTCACTCTTCCAACTTCTTCCATCGGACAGGAGATACACAAGTCTGAGAACACGCCCGTGTCTGCGTGGGTTTCGCTCCCACAACCCAAAAATGTGCAGAGTAGGTGGATTGGCCACACTAAATTGCCCCTTAATTGGAAAAAATAATTGGGTAATCTAAATTTATTTTTAAAAAGTCTGAGAACACGCACGAACAGACTCAAAAACAGCTTCTTCTCCGCTGTTACCAGACACCTAAATGATCCTCTAATGGACTGACCTCAATAACACTACACCCCTGTAGGCTTCATCCGATGCCGGTGCTTATGTAGTTACATTGTGTACCTTGTGTTGCCCTATTATGTATTTTCTTTTATTCCCTTTTCTTCCCATGTACTTAATGTCCTGTTGAGCTGCTTGCAAACAAATACGTGACAATAAACAAATCCAAATCCAGGTTAAAATCCAACAGGTTTGTTTGGAATCACTAGCTTTGGGAGCATAGCTCCTTCATCAGGTGGTCTCACCTCCGAAAGCTAGTGATTCCAAACAAACCTGTTGGACTTTAACCTGATGTTGTAAGACTTTTTACTGTGCCCACCCCAGTCCAAAGTCGGCATCTCCACATCATATGCGACTTAAGAAAATGAAAATCGCTTATTGTGACGAGTAGGCTTCAAATGAAGTTACTGTGAAAAGCCCCGAGTCGCCACATTCCGGCGCCTGTTCGGGGAGGCTGTTACGGGAATCGAACCGTGCTGCTGGCCTGCTTTCAAAGCCAGTGAATTAGCCCTGTGCTAAACAGCCCCTATCAGACGGGGATAGCTGCAGTTTCTCCGACCAAAGGACGAGACACAATCTAGACTTTTCAGTGCAACACCTCAGACAGATCAACATAGAGTGACACTTGGTGTTAGCATTTGCAGTCCAAGACAGCCCATTAAAATCCTTGAAGGCATTTGACATGCAGAGTTCATAATTGAATTTCAATAATTAACAGGAATTAGAATACAAACATTTACAGCAGAGAAGCCATCACACCAGCAGAAAAGGCTCACTGGACATTAACACGAAACCTCCAAAACAGCACAATGCTCACCAAGCCAGACGAAAATTCTGTTTTTGAAATTAAAACAAGCCCCACAAAAGTAGGGCATCAAAAAATTAACTAAAACTCCGAGTGTTCCTCTCCACGGAAATCTTTAGTAAAAGGCGAAAGATTTATACGATCTGAAGAGAAACCAGAGTACTGATATTCACACCAACTTTACTCACTACCCACCGCGCACTTAGCTCCTTAACATCATACTGAGCGAATATACTAACACTCAGCATCAACACTGGGAATAAGCACATTCAATCCGATTATACTGAAAGCAATTAACTAAAAACAGGAGCATGGATAATTATTAGTCCTTCTGATAAAGTTCTAGATATGTAAATTAGCGAGCGGAGCGAATCCTGTCGCAGCCGCCGCGGGCAGGAAGGAAATGTGGCAGTCTGGCCTGTGGAACAGTGACTGAGCAGGGAGATGAACATTGCTTCCCTTTCAGTCAGAAGAGGTAAAGCAAAGGAAGCGCTCCCTTTGCAGCTGTCTGCATTGCATTCTGGTACTTGCAGTTTAACCCCAACGTTTTAAGAATCAAATTTCAAGGAGGTCCGATTTTAAAGGTTTCAGTGGGGTGATGATAATGCTGTCAGTGCTCGCTGTCATCACTGACTCCTCTGAAGTGCGGGATGGTCACGGAAAACAGCTGTTGTGCTGTCGCTTTGGGCTCCAGCACAGCCTCCACTGAGCTGAAATTCATTGACATCAGAAGAATTTTCTATTATTCTGCCTTTCAGCCATAATACACGGCTGGAAACTGCAAAAAGCCCCACAGGCTGTATGTTTGACATGTAACGAACCTTGTAAACAAGCATCAGGAGTAGGAACCGGGCACCTGGCCCCCTCGAGCCTACTCCACTATCAGACCAGAGCCGATGTGATCTTACTCCAAAGGTGACAGAGGAATTTTGTGCAGATGTTAAACAATTGCAGCTATGAGGAAAGATTTGATAGGCTGGCATTGTTTTATCTGGAACAGAGGGGGCTGAGAGAAGATTTAATTGAGATGTGCCAAAATTATGAGCGGTCCGTCAGGCAGGGCCGGCTCAAGGCACCGGCAACTCGGGCAGTCGCCCGGGGCGCCATGTGCTAGGGGGCGCCAGAGACTCTGGTCCCGCGCATGCGCAGTTGGGCAGGTGCCAACCAGCGCATGCGCGGTGGCCGCCCTCCCCCAGGGCGGCCCCCCCCCCGCTCGGTCCGCCCCCCCCGCTCGGTCCGCCCCCCCCCCCGCTCGGTCCGCTCCCCCGCCCCCCCCTCGGTCTGGCCCCCTCCGACCCCCCCTCGGTCCGGCCCCTCCCGCTCGGTCCGCTCCCCCCCTCGGTCCGCCCCCCCCCTCGGGTCTGCCCCCCGCCCCCCCTCGGGTCCGCCCCCCGCCCCGCCCCCCCCTCGGGTCCGCCCCCCGCCCCCCCCCGGCCCCCCGCCCCGCCCCCCCTCGGGTCCCCCCCCCCCAAGGGCGCCGAAGTTCAGCTTGCCGGGGGCGCCAGCAACCCTAGGGCCGGCGCTGCCGTCAGGAAGGATTTAAAAAAATATAAATTTAGAGTACCCAGTTCATTTTTTTTATAATTAAGGGGCAATTTAGCATGGCCAAACTACCTGTGCTGCACATTTGTGAGACCCACACAGAGAATGTGCAAACGCCACACGGACAGTGACCCAGGGCCGGGATTGAATCCGGGTCCTTGTCACCGTGAGGCAGCAGTGCTAATCACTGCGCACACTGTGCCGCCCCTTGGAAGGACCTATTTCCCTGAGCAGAGAGGTCATTAACCAACTCATAAATTTAATTTAATTGATAGGAGGATTTGAGGGAAGATTTCCCCCCCAAAATATACTTTATTCATAAAATTTGGAAACATATATTACACAATATTTAAATTGGACATTAGACTACAGCTCCACCTTTAACACCATTATCCCAACTAGACTAATAAGCAAACTCTGCAACCTTGGACTTGACCTCTCCCTGGGCAGCTGGATCCTTGACTTCCTTACCAACAGACCACAATCTGTCAGGATAGGTAACAACACCTCCTCCACAATAGTCCTCAACACTGGGGCCCCACAAGGATGTGTGCTCATTCCTCTACTGTACTCCCTATACACAAATGACTGTGTGGCAAGATTCAACTCCAATCAATCTATATGTTATGACTGGTGGGTCGTATCTCAAACAATGATGAATCAGACGACAGAAGGAAGATGGATCACCTGGTTATATGGTGCACCAAAAACAACCTCTCTCTGAATGATGGAAAGAGCAAGGAACTGATCATCAAGCTTGTGCTACGCCCCAGTAAGCGTAGCACAACCCCCCACTGTCTACATCAATGACTCCGAAGTAAAGATGTTCGATAGCATTAAGTTCCTGGGGGTCACCATCACCAACAGTCTGTCCTGGTCCACTCACGTTGATGCAACAGTCAAGAAAGCTCAACAATGTCTCTATTTCCTATGGAAGCTAAAGAAATTTGGCATGTCTGCATCGACCCTCACAAACATCTACAGATGCCAGAGAGAGCACCCTATCCGGCTGCATTACAGCTTGGTATGGCAACTGCTCGGCCCAAGATCGCAAGAAACTGCAGAGTGTGGTGAACTCAGCCCGACGCATCACACGAGCTTGCCATCCTCCCATACATTCTGTAGACACCTTTTGCTGCCTCAGAAAGGCAGACAGCATTGTCAGAGACCCCCCCACACCCAGGCTTTGCCCTCTTCCAGACCCTTCCATCAGGCAGAAGATACAGAAGTCTGAAGACCCGCACATCCAGACATACAAACAGCTTCTTCCCCACAGCTACTAGACTCCTCAACGACTTTCCCTTGGATTGATCTGTTCTCTGTAAGAATGGAAAAACTTGTGTATGTTTAACTTACACTGCAGTAGATTCTAAACCAGAACCTTTGCATCAGTGATGGAGATTAAGTACAAGGCACACGATGGTGAAGGTGAAGGAAGAGTCTGGATTTTCTGTCACTCACTCCTAGCTGGAGTTTGAAACGCACGTGTTTTTTTTCTGGGGCTAGTCAGTTGGCACTCTCTGTCATCAGTTCCATTAATTCAGTTGGTATATGGAATCTGGGGAATGTGTCCGAAAATATTGCAACAAAGATTTAAATATCATTAGGCACTTGACCATTGTGCACATAAGTAATGTAATTGAGTATCTGCTTATTGTGGTGAAATTTGTAAAGATTGGTGAGAGATGAATTTGAAAAGATTTCTTAAGGTACAGAAGTTAGAAAGTGGAAGGTTTTAGGGAAGGAGCTTGTAAAGGAAGTCAAGGTGCATGAACGTTTTGCCAATAATTGCCACAAGTAGCATTTGATTCTTTTAGCAAATCTTGCTTTGAAAATATATTTCAAGAAAATTTTAATAATGACAAAATGGTAGAGTGAACATATCAAGACATATATCTTTGGATTAACATATAACAGTTATTTGTGTTACGTGTTCATTTTCCATCTGTAGTTTCAAAAGAGAGAGTAAGACTCTGACTTAATAATTTTACCCCAGTGCTGCTAATTATTAACAGCTCATTGAGGAAATTGGGATTCAATTATAGTAGTTCCTGCTGTTGCTTGTAGCTATTCCTACCAGGAGATCTGCTGTCACGGTGTGTCCGTCCATCTTGCAACTTCCTCATACATGGCTATCACATAGAAGACAGGGGGTGGTGGTGGATGGAAAATTTTCAGACTGGAGACCAGTTATTAGCGGTTGTACCACAGGGATCAGTGCTGGGTCCTCTGCTATTGTGATTTTTATAAATGACTTGGAGGAGGGGCTGAAGGGCTGGGTCAGTAAGTTTGCTGATGACACTAAAATTGTGGAATAGTGGATGAGGTGGAGGGCTGTTGTAGGCTGCAAAGAGACATTGATAGGATGCAGAGCTGGGCCAAAAATGGCAGATAGAGTTTAACCCTGATACGTGCGAGGTGATTCATTTTGGTTAGGACAATTTGAATGCGGATTACAGGGTCAACGGCAGGGTTCTGAGGAATGTGGAGGAACAGAGATCTTGGGATCACGTCCACAGATCTCTGAAGGTTGCACACTCAAGTGGATAGAGCTGTGAAGAAGGCCTGTAGTGTGTTAGGTTTACTAACAGGGGGCTTGAGTTTAAGAGCCGTGGGGTTATGCTGCAACTATACATGACCCTGGTGAGACCACATTTTGAGTATTGTGTGCAGTTTGGTTACCTCATTATAGGAAGGATGTGGAAGCACTGGAAAGGGTGCAAAAGAGATTTACCAGGATGCTGCCTGGATTGGAGGGTAGGTCTTAGGAGGAAAGGTTGAAGGAGCTAGGGCTTTTCTCATTGGAGCGAAGGAGGATGAGAGGCGACTTAATAGAGGTTTATAAGATGATGAGGGGGATAGATAGAGTGGATGTTCAGAAACTATTTCCTCGGGTGGATGTAGCTATTACAAGGGGGCATAACTACAAGGTTCGGGGTACGAGATATAGTAGGGATGTCCGAGGTAGGTTCTTTACTCAGAGAGTGGGGCAGCACGGTAGCATAGTGGTTAGCATCAATGCTTCACAGCTCCAGGGTCCCAGGTTCGGTTCCCGGCTGGGTCACTGTCTGTGCGGAGTCTGCACGTCCTCCCCGTGTGTGCGTGGGTTTCCTCCGGGTGCTCCGGTTTACTCCCACAGTCCAAAAGATGTGCGGGTTAGGTGGATTGGCCATGCTAAATTGCCTGTAGTGTCCTAAAAGTAAGGTGGAGTGTTGGGTTAACGGGTATAGGATGGATACGAGAGTTTGAGTAGGGTGATCATTGCTCGGCACAACATCGAGGGCCGAAGGGCCTGTTCTGTGCTGTACTGTTCTATGTTCTATGAGTGGTTAGGGTGTGGAATGGACTGCCTGCTGTGATAGTGGAGTCGGACACTTTAGGAACTTTCAAGCGGTTATTGGATAGGCACATGGAGCACACCAGAATGACAGGGAGTAGGATAGCTTGATCTTGGTTTCGGACAAAGCTCGGCACAACATTGAGGGCCGAGGGGCCTGTTGTGTGCTGTACTGTTCTATGTTCTATGTTCACAACGCCCTTTGCCGATCTTGTTAGGCCTTGTTCCGCACTGTAACCAATCACTATTTGTTGATGCACCACTGTCAATGTACTCTGTTGATTATTCTTTTGTCTACTATATACGTACTGTATACGATTCCTTGGCCACAGAAAAATACCTTTCACTGTACTTCGGTACATGTGACAATAAATATCAATCAATCAATCAGAAAGTGTGCTAAAATGAAACTTTTTTTTCATAGAATTTACAGAATTTACAGAGCAGAAGGAGTCTGCACTGGCTCTTGGAAAGAGCACCCTACCCAAGCCCATACCCAATCACCATAACCCAGAAGCCCCATCTAACACTAAGGGCAATTGGACCCTAAGGGCAATTTATCATGGCCAATCCACCTAACCTAACCTGCACATCTTTGGACTGTGGGAGGAAACCGGAGCACCCGGAGGAAAACCCACGCACACACAGGGAGAACGTACAGACTCCACACAGACAATGACCCAAGCCGGGATTCGAACCTGGGGCCCTGGAGCTGTGAGCATTTGTGCTAACCACTATGCTACCGTGCTGCCCATTTCTCCATAGAGCATTCTGCACTCGTTTTAAAAATGAATTTTGAGTACCCAATTCTTCTTTTTCCAATTACAGGGCAATTTAGCGTGGACCAATCCACCTATCCGACACATCTTTGGGTTGTGGGGGCAAAACCACGCAAACCACGGGGAGAATGTGCAAACTCCACACGGACAGTGATCAAGAGCCGGGATCAATCCCATGAGGCAGCAGTGCTACCTCCCTGAACATATTGCACTCTTTTGAAAAAAATTTAGAGTACCCAATTAATTTTTCCAATTAAGAGGCGATATAGCGTGGCCAATCCACCTATCCAGCACATCTTTGGGTTGTGGGACGAAACCCACGCAAACACGGGGAGAATGTGCAAACTCCACACGGACAGTGACCCAGAGCCAGGAAATAACCAGGCACCTCAGCACCGTGAGGCTGCAGTGCTACCCACTGTGCCATCATGCTGCCCTAGCATATTGCACTCTTGAGATGTCGCAGCACAATTGCAATGCAAGTGATATTTGATATAGACATTTCATGTAGATTGAGAGGTTGTACGGTTTTTCAGCTGCTCAGTGTACTGTGGCTAAAGCATCAGAGGCCTTTTCTCATTACACCTTTGCAACAGCTTCCCCAAGTTTAAGTCCGTTTCTCAGCACACAGTCCTGGACCTTGTTATCTGCCACTTTACATTTTTGGTGTACAGGAAGGATCTGAAGGGGATGGCCCTTTTCACTATCACTCATATCTTCGTGATCATTTTAAAGTTCTGGGGATGAGGCAATCTGCGAAATGACTTTGACAGTCTGCTCAGGGAACCATTTGACAAAATCCACCATCTCCTTTTGTGCAGGGCCTTGCGGAAGTTACTGTGGACAACCCTCTGATGAATTTGTGCTCAAAGGTGTTTTGCTGCACAAACATTTCCATGAGAGACAGTTGCCACAGTCAATCTGCTTGGACCATTCTGCAGCAATGTGGCCAGACCCATTCTTTGTAATACTGTGTACAGGTAGAACTTCAACATGGAATGACACTTTGGGCACAATCTACTGGCTGTGTTACGCTCGGAAGGCAGTGTGGAATGGCGCAATGTAGCCGGTAGATGCTGGAAAATCACTCTTCGGGATATACCGGGCTCACCACACCTTGTAAGATTAAAAAAAAAAATTTGGAGTACCCAATTCATTTTTTTCCAATTAAGGGGCAATTTAGCACGGCTAATCCGCCTACCCAGCGCATCTTTGGGTTATGGGGGCGAAGCCCACGCAAACACATGGGGCGAAATTCTCCAAACGGGAGACAAAGTGTTTCACTCCGGCGTTGGAGGCTGCTCCTCGCCCCCTATTCTCCCACCACCAGGGGGCTAGGAGTGGTACCGCGTCAATTTTGCGCGGCAGGCCTTAGCGCCGCGTCAAAGCGGCGCCGTGTAAATGACACGGCCGGCGGTGCTTAAATGACATCACCCGTGCATGCGCAGGTTGGCCGGCTTCCGTCCCTCACAAAATTCAAACAGATTATGGGCAGCACGGTAGCATGGTGGTTAGCATAAATACTTCACAGCTCCAGGGTCCCAGGTTCGGTTCCCGGCTGGGTCACTGTCTGTGCGGAGTCTGCACGTCCTCCCCGTGTGTGCGTGGGTTTCCTCCGGGTGCTCCGGTTTCCTCCCACATTCCAAAGATGTGCGGGTTAGGTGGATTGGCCATGCTAAATTGCCCGTAGTGTCCTAAAAAGTAAGGTTAAGGGGGGGGGGGGTTGTTGGGTTACGGGTATAGGGTGGATCGTGGGTTTGAGTAGAGTGATCATTGCTCGGCACAACATCGAGGGCCGAAGGGCCTGTTCTGTGCTGTACTGTCCTATGTTCTATGTTCTAACCCGCGCATGCGCAGTTGCCGTCCTCCCCGCGGGTGCCCCGCAAGACATGTCGGAGTGATCTTGGGGGGCGGGGGAGGAAAAAGAGTGCATCTTTTAGAGACGCCGGCCCGCCGATCGGTGGGCACCGATCGCGGGCCAGACCCCACTGAGCACCCCCCTGGTGCTCGATCCTCCCCCCCGCCCCCCAGAGGCCGCACACGCAGCGTTCGCACGCTGTCACGCCGGCAGCGACCAGGTGTGGTTGGCGCAGGCGTGAACTGGTCAGATTGGGCAGGCCGCTCGGCCCATCCGGGCCAGAGAATCACCGCTCGACCGTTAGAAACGGTGAGCGACGATTCTCCGAGCGGCCTGTTGTAAAACTCGGCACGCCATTTTGGGGGGGTGGGAGAATCGCGTGCGGGTGCCAGGGCAGCGTGGCGGGAATCGCCCGGCACTCCCACGATTCTCCCACACAGCATGGGGGTCGGAGAATCCCACCCATGGACAATGTGCAAACTCCACATGAACAGTGACCCAGGGCCGAGATTTGAACCTGGGTCCTTAGCGTCGTAGGCAGCAGTGCTAACCACTGTGCCATAAGGGGCTGGTTTAGCTCACTGGGCTAAATCGCTGGCTTTTAAAGCAGACCAAGCGGGTTCAATTCCCGTACCAGCCTCCCCGGACAGGCGCCGGAATGTGGTGACTAGGGGCTTTTCACAGTAACTTCATTGAAGCCTACTCGTGACAATAAACGATTTTCATTTCATTTCATGTGCTTCCCTATGCTATCTTTTGTAATCACCTTTTTGTGTGTGTGTATGGTGTTTGAGAGAGAGAGAGAGAAAGGGAGCTATTGCAATTACATTTCAGATGTTGAATGATAAATATTTTTCTTTTTTTTAAAACTTGAGAAAATTTGTCATGTCTGTTCTTGAGAGTTAAAGAACTCGGATGAAAACACTTTTTTTTCTCAAAAACATCAGCCTTTAGTTAGTTGAAAGTTGGAAAAGCGGGGGGGAGACATGCTATCATCTCTTCCTCATCTGTAACCTAATTCCTCAAATAATTTTGAGCTCAGCAGATGTGAAACTGCCTTTTCAACTCAGGAGAAAACAGTTTCTATTTATCTTTCATATTCTATGACTATAAACAAGACCAGATGCTTGACAACATTTCTCTTTATATTCCTCAGCTTTTTTTTAACACATGGACAAATTTATGTACCTTTTGCAGAGTGAGGTTTTAATTCTGTTAAAGTCTTTGGTAAAAGAATAACAAAAATATTGTTCTTATATGGTGAACGGTCAGGACGGTGGAGTTTTAAAAAACATTTAGGGTACCCAATTCATTTTTTACAGTTAAGGGGTAATTTAGCGTGGCCAATTCACCTAGGCTGCACATCTTTGGGTTGTGGGGGCGAAACCCACGCAAACACGGGGAGAATGTGCAAACTCCACACGGAGAGTGACCCAGAGCAGGGATCGAACCTGGGATCTCGGCAGCTTGAGGCAGCAGGGCTAACCCACTGCGCCACCGTGCTGCCCTGGACGGTGGAGTTAAGTCCAGGATGAGATCAGCTATGATCGTATTAGGGGCGACATGTGACACAGTGGTTAGCGCTGGGACTGCGGCACTGAGGACTCTGGTTCGAATCCTGGCCCTGGGTCACTGTCCATGTGGAGTTTGCACATTCTTCCCATGTCTGTGGAGATTTCACCCCCACAATCCAAAGGTGTGCTGGTTAGGTGGATTGGCCACACTAAATTGCCCCTTAATTCTGCTCTAGATTAAAAAAAAAGGTATGATCGTATTGAACGATGGAGCGGGCTCAAGAGGCTAAATGGCCTACTCCTGCTCCTAGTTCATGTGTTCTAAGAAATGACTATTCTGGCTGATTTCACCATCCAGCTCTTGGTCTGTCGCATTGTAGGTAACAGCACCCCAAGCACTAATATGGTGGTCATGATCATTAAGGGGATTTCTTGATTAATATGAAGATCATGAGTTATGGGAAGAAGGCAGGAGAATGGGGATGAAGAACATATCATAACATGTCATCTACGTGTGGATCCATAGGGATGGGAGAGGTCCTAAATTAATATTTTGCGTCAGTATTTACTGTTGAGAAAGGCACAAATGTAAGGGAAATTGGGGAAATAAAAAGTGATGTCTTGAGGAGTGTACATATTAGAGAGAAGGAGGTGCTGGAGGTATTAAAGCACATCAAGATAGATAAATCCGAGGGCAGCACGGTGGCCTAGTGGTTAGCACAACCGCCTCACGGCGCTGAGGTCCCAGGTTCGATCCCGGCTCTGGGTCACTGTCCGTGTGGAGTTTGCACATTCTCCCCGTGTCTGCGTGGGTTTCGCCCCCACAACCCAAAACAAAATGTGCAGAGTAGGTGTATTGGCCACGCTAAATTGGCCCTTAATTGGAAAAAATAATTGGGTAATCTAAATTAAAAAAAAAAAGATAGATAAATCCAAGGGCAGCACGGTGGCACAGTGGGTTAGCACTGCTGCCTCACATGCCGAGATCCCAGATTCAACCCCGGCTCTGGGTCACTGTCCGTGTGGAGTTTGCACATTCTCCCCATGTTTGTGTCGGTTTCTCCCCCACAACCCAAAGATGTGCAGGGTAGATGGATTGGCCACTCTAAATTGCCCCTTTCATTGGAAAAAAATGAATTGGGCACTCTAAATTTAAAAAAAATTAAAAAAGATAGATAATTCCCAGGACCTGATGAAATATATCCCAGGACATTGTGGGATGTCCTGAGGAAATTGCCGGTCCCCTAGCTGAGATATTTGAATCATCAACAGCCACAGGAGAGCTGCTGAAGATTGGAGCGTAGCAAATGTTGTGCCCTTGTTTAAGAAGGGCTGCCGGGGTAAGCCTGGGAACTACAGACCAGTGAGCCTTACTCCTGTAGTGGGTAAGTTGTTAGAAGGTTATTTTGAAGGACAGGATCTACAGGTATTTAGACAGACAAGGGCTAATTAGGGAAAGTCAACAGGGCTTTGTAAGGGGAAAGTCACGCCTCACGAATTTGATTGAGTTTTTTGAAGGGGTAACCAAGAAGGTAGGTGTGGACAGTGTGGTCGACATTGTCTGCATGGACTTTAGCAAGGCCTTTAACAAGGTACCGCATGGTAGGTTGTTGCAAAAGGTTAAATCTGATGAATCCAGGGTGAGGTAGACAATTGGAAACAATGTTTGCTTGGCAGCCGAAGCCAAAGGGTGGTTGTGGAGGACTGTTTTTCAAACTGGAGGCCTGTGACCAGCGTTGTGCCTCAGGGATTGGTGCTGGGTCCACTGTTATTTGTTATATATATAGATATATAAATATAAATAAATGATTTGGATGAGAATGCAGGAGGCATGGTTAGTAAGCCGATGACACCAAGATTGGTGGCACAGTGGATAGTGAAGAAGGTTATATAAGATTGCAACAGGATCTTGACCAATTGGGCAAATGAATGGCAGATGGAGCTTAATTTGGATAAATGTGAGGTGATGCATTTTGGTAGATCAAATCAGGGCAGGACCTGCTCAGTTAATGGTAGGGAGTTGGGGAGATTTACAGAACAAAGAGATCTAGGAGTACAGGTTCATCGGTCCTTGAAGGTGGAGTTGCAGGTGGACAGGGTGGTGAAGAAGGCATTCAGCATACTAGGTTTTATTTATTTATTTTAAAAAATATTTTTATTCTCCTTTTTCACATTTTCATCCAGATGTACATTCACCAACAAACAATCAATGGTAAAATACAATGTCAATCCTCTGGCCAACAATTCCTTCCTCCCACCAACCCTCAACATTTTAAATACGGGCAGCACAGTGGCACAGTGGTTAGCATTGCTGCCTACGGCACTGAGGACCCAGGTTCAAATCCCGGCCCTGGGTCACTGTCCGTGAGGAGTTTGCACATTCTCCCTGTGTCTGCGTGGGTCTCACCCCGACAACCCAAAGATGTGCAGGATAGGTGGCTTGGCCACGCTAAATTGCCCCTTAATTGGAAAAAATAATTGGGTACTCTAAATTTATATTAAAAAAAACATTTTTAATACAAATATCAAAGGATTCAGGAATCCACCATCCACCCATACATAGTCATCAACAACATACACAGTCCAACACCCCCCCTAATGTTTGATGTCATCCAATTCTTGGAAGTGCATAATGAACAAAGCCCATGAATTGTAGAACCCTTCCATCCTTCCCCTCAATTCAGATTTAATCTTCTCGAGTGTTAAAAACTCCAACAGATCCCCTTACCATGCCAAGGCACAGGGTGGAGCGACTAACCTCCACCCCAACAGGATACACCTTTGTGTGATCAGCAAGGCGAAGGTGAAAAAAATCTGCCTCCGCACCCGCTTCCAACTCTGGCCAATCCGATACCCCAAATACCTCCAGAGGACCCGGCTCAAGCCTCACATGTACCACCTTCGAAATTACCCTGAAAAGCTCTCTCCAATACCCCTCCAACTTTGGACAGAACCATATGAACGTGATTTGCGTTCCCCCCCCCCACCGGCAATGTTCACAAACATCCTCAAAGAGTCGGTTCATCCTCGCCTTTGTGAGGTGTGCCCTATATACCACCTTCAGCTGTATTAGCCCCAACCTTGATCACAAAGTTGAGGCATTCACCCTCCGGCACACCTCACATCACAACCTCTCCTCCATGCCCTCTCCCAACTCTTCCTCCCACCTTGTCTGAATTCCCTCCAGCGGTGATGTTAGGTTTTATTGGTCAGAATATTGAATACAGGAGTTGGGTCACCTTGTTGAAGTTGTACAAGACATCGGAAAGACCATACATGGAATACTGTGTTCAGTTCTGGTCACCCTATTATAGGAAGGATATTGTTAAACTAGAAAGAGTGCAGAAGAGATTTACGAGGATGTTACCAGGACTTGATGGTCTGAGTTATAAAGAGAGGCTGGATAGGCTGGGACTTTTTTCCCTGGAGCATAGTAGGCTTAGGGGTGATCTTATAGAGGTCTATAAAATAATGAGCATAGATAAGGTAGATAGTCAACATCTTTTCCCAAAGGTAGAAAGAGTCTAGAACTAGAGGGCATAGGTTTATGGTGAGAGGGGAGAGATACAAGAGACCAGAGGGGAAATTTTTTCACACAAAAGGTGGTAAGCATTTGGAACGACCTGCCAGAGGCAGGGTAGAGGAGGGTACAATTTGTTCCTTTAAAAAAGTTGGACAGTTACATGGGCAGGGTGGGTATAGAGGGATATGGGCCAAATGCGGGCAAGTGGGACTATCTAAGTGACAGAAACTGGGCGGCATGGACAAGCTGGGCCGAAGTGCCTATTTCCATGCTGGAAACATCTATGACTATTAGTGATGATCGAATGGTGGAGCAGATTCAATGAGCAAATGCCGTAATTCTGCTCCTATACCTTATGAACGATTGCACTTTGTGTGATGGCCATTTTGAAATTTTGGAATGTTCTTTTACAAATAAAGTATATTTTTGCAAAACAAAAGACCAGAGAAACTGGATTGTTCACCTTAGATTAGAGAAGGGTAAGAGGAGATTTGATAGAGGTGTCTGAAATGTAAAGAGTTTCAATTGAATAAAGAAAAACTGTGTCCAATGGCTAAAGGATGGACCAGAGGGCACAGATTTAATGTGACTGGCAAAAGAACCAGAAGTGACAGCAGCTATTTCTAAATTGCACAGGTGCATGACCGCAGAATATACTGGGCAGTGTAATAAACAGGCTACAGTACATTACCAACATTCCTCTAACATGTGTTTGTGCGTAGGCTTTGGTAAATGAACACACCTTTGCAAAGCAGGTCCAGATATAGATTCAGTGATTTTTGTTGAGGTTCACCCTGAGCAGCTCCATAATACAGGTCTCTTGGAGCTCTATGCGATGTTCTCAGGGGTGCAGGCAAAGAGGACCATTAACTGGATGATGGTCGAAACGTTCAAATTTTTTTTTCAAGTATCCAATTCTTTTTTCCCAAGTAAGGGGCAATTTAGCATGGCCAATTTAGCGTGAACATCATTTCGGATTGTGGAGGTGAGACCCACAGACACGAGGAGAATGTATAAACTCCACATGGACACTGACCCGTGGTCGGATCGAGGTTGGTATTAAACTTGTTGGTCTTCTAGTACAAAGAGCTATTGAAGACCTAGTGTTGCAGACTGGCAGATTCCAAGGTCCAGGACTACGTGCTGAGGGCCACACTTGAGCCTGGGCAGTTGCCACAAAGGCTCAAATGGGAAAGGCCACGGCCTAAAGGTCTTCCTGCCATAGTACACAGAAGTTGGAAAATGTGTAAAAGCCTTCGAGCTTTATATTTGATATGAATATTGTAACTGTAAGGTATAATTACAACACCTTATAAGTTATATCGGATATAAGTTGGCCTGACTGATGTGTCATCTTACAATTTACTAATTCTAAACAGCTTTAAATCTTTCCTTCCACTTTTAGAATATAGGATTAAGCACAATTTAACGCATTAAGTCAGTTCAACAACTGCAGAGTGCAAATTCTGTCCTCCGCCTTCACCCCATTTGTATTTCTATGAATTTATTTTAATTTCTTCCATCAATCTGTTTTCCCCTCATATTGTGTCCCCTCCCAACTTGGGCCATTTCCCCCTGTTCCTAGTTGCCCTTTGACACACTGCTCACCTTTGTTCTGACATTCACATTCTAATCTCTTTATGTGCTGCTATCAGCACCCTTTTTAACCTTAATCACTTCCATTTGCATTCCCTTTATCTTTCGGTTCATGACAACTTTGTCAATCTCCACCTAAAGGAAGAGTGCTAAATTGGGGAAAGGCCAACTATAACAAAATTCGGCAGGAGCTCGGGAATGTGGATTAGGAGCAGCTGTTTAAGGGTAAATCCACATTTGAAATGTGGGAGTCTTTTAAAGAAAGGTTGATGTGCAGGACAGACATGTTCCTGTGAAAATGAGAGATAGAAATGGCAAGATTAGGGAACCATGGATGATGGATGGAATCGTGAGACTAGCTAAAATGAAAAAGGAAGCATACATAAGATCGAGGAGACTCAAAACTGTTGAAGCTTTGGAGGAATATCGGGAAAGTAGGACAAATCTCAAACGCGCAATAAAGAGGGCTAAAAGGGGTCATGAAATATCTTTGGCTAACAGGGTTAAGGAAAATCATATTTATTCATATATAAGGAGCAAGAGGGTAACTAGAGAAAGGATTGACCCACTCAAAGACAAAAGAGGGAATTTATGCGTGGAGTCAGAGGAAATGAGTGAGCTTCTTAATGAGTACTTTGCATCGGTATTCACCAAGGAGAGGGACATGATGGATGCTGAGGCTAGGGATGGATGTTTAAATACTCTAGGTCATGTCGGCATAAGGAAGGGGGAGGTTTGGGTATTCTAAAAGTTGCAGATAGCGAGGAGGACTGTTCAGAGATACAGCAAAATATAGATAGATTGGAGAATTGGGCAGCGAAATGGCAGCAGGTAGCATGGTGGTTAGCATAAATGCTTCACAGCTCCAGGGTCCCTGGTTCGATTCCCGGCTGGGTCACTGTCTGGTGGAGTCTGCACGTCCTCCCCCTGTGTGCGTGGGTTTCCTCCGGGTGCTCCGGTTTCCTCCCACAGTCCAAAGATGTGCGGGTTAGGTGGATTGGCCATGCTAATTGCCCGTAGTGTCCTAATTAAAGTAAGGTTAAGGGGGGGTTGTTTGGGTTACGGGTATAGGGTGGATACGTGGGTTTGAGTAGGGTGATCATGGCTCGGCACAACATTGAGGGCCGAAGGGCCTGTTCTGTGCTGTACTGTTCTATGTTCTATGTTCTATTAAGGTGGACAAGTCCCCAGGACCGGATGGGATCTATCCCAGGTTACTGAGGGAAGCGAGGGATGAAATAGCTGGGGCCTTAACAGATATCCTTGCAGCATCCTTGAGCACGGGTGGGGTCCCGGAGGACTGGAGAATTGCTGATGTTGTCCCTTTGTTTAAGAAGGGTAGCAGGGATAATCCAGGGAATTATAGACCTGTGAGCTTGACGTCAGTGGTAGGTAAACTGTTGGAGAAGATACTGAGGGATAGGATCCATTCACATCTGGAAGAAAATAGACTTATCAGTGATAAGCAGCATGGTTTTGTGCAGGGAAGGTCATGTCTTACAAACCTAATAGAATTCTTTGAGGGAGTGACAAAGTTAATTGATGAGGGAAGGGCTGTAGATGTCATAAACATGGACTTCAGTAAAGCATTTGATAAAGTTTCCCATGGCAGGTTGATGGAAAAAGTGAAGTCGTATGGGGTTCAGGGTGTACTAGCTAGATGGATAAAGAACTGGCTGGGCAACAGGAAACAGAGAGTAGTGGTGGAAGGAAGTGTCTCAAAATGGAGAAAGATGACTAGTGGTGTTCCACAGGGATCCGTGCTTGGACCACTGTTGTTTGTGATATACATAAATGATCTGGACGAAGGTATAAGTGGTCTGATAAGCAAGTTTGCAGATGATACTAAGATTGGTGGAGTTGCAGATAGCGAGGAGGACTGTCAGAGAATACAGCAAAATATAGATAGATTGGAGAATTGGGCAGCGAAATGGCAGATGGAGTTCAATCCAGGCAAATGCGAGGTGATGCATTTTGGAAGATCAAATTCAAGAGCGGACTATACGGTCAATGGAAGACTCCTGGGGAAAATTGATGTACAGAGAGATCTGGGAGTTCAGGTCCATTGTACCCTGAAGGTGGCAACGCAGGTTGATAGAGCGGTCAAGAAGGCATACAGCAAGCTGGAGGAGCTAGTTAAGGGGATCGGGGAGATGCAGTCAGGGAAGGCACCGGGGCCGGATGGGTTCCCGGTGGAATTTTATAAAAAGTTTGTGGACCTAGTGGGCCCCTTGCTGGTGCGGACACTCAATGAAGCGTGGGAAGGGGGGACTTTGCCCCCGACAATGTCGCGGGCGCTGATCTCGTTAATTTTAAAGAGGGACAAGGATACCCAGCAGTGTGGTTCATACAGGCCCATATCTCTCCTCAACGTGGATGCTAAGGTCCTGGCCACCAGGATAGAGGACTGTGTGCCAGGGGTTGTACACGAGGACCAGACAGGTTTTGTGAAGGGAAGGCAGCTGAACACGAATGTGCAGAGATTGTTGAATGTCATCATGATGCCGGCGATTGAGGGGGAGGCAGAGATAGTGGTGGCGCTGGATGCGGAGAAGGCCTTCGATAGAGTGGAGTGGGGGTACCTATGGGAGGTGAAGGGTTCATTAGATGGGTAAGGCTGCTATATGAGGCCCCGATGGGGTGCGTGGCCACGAATAGGAGGAGGTCGGAGTACTTCCGGCTTTACCGAGGGACCAGGCAGGGTTGCCCCCTGTCCCCCTTGTTGTTTGCACTGGCAATCGAGCCGCTGGCGATGGCGTTGAGAGATTCAGAGAGGTGGAGAGGCTTGGTGCGAGGTGGAGAGGAACATAGGGTGTCGTTGTATGCCGATGACCTGTTACTGTATGTGGCGGACCCGGTGGGAGGGATGCCGGGAGTGATGGAGGTGCTAGCTGAGTTTGGGACGTTTTCAGGTTATAAATTAAATTTAGGCAAGAGCGAGGTGTTTGTGGTGCACCCTGGAGACCAGGAGGAAGGAATTGGTAGGCTCACGCTTAGGCGGGCAGGTGAGAGCTTTAGGTACCTGGGGGTGCAGGTGGCCAGGGACTGGGGGACTCTTCACAAGCATAACTTCACCAGACTTGTAGATCAGATGGAGGAGGAGTTCAAGAGGTGGGACATGCTGCCATTATCGTTGGCGGGGAGGGTACAGTCCGTCAAAATGACGGTGCTTCCGAGGTTCTTGTTCCTCTTTCAGTGCCTGCCCATCTTTATCCCCAGGGCCTTCTTTAGGAGAGTGACTAGCAGTATTTTGAGCTTTGTGTGGGCACATGGGACTCCGAGAGTGAAGAGGGTGTTCCTGGAGCGAGGGAGGGATAGAGGCGGGCTGGCGCTGCCCAACCTTCTGAGGTACTATTGGGCGGCCAATGTGTCAATGGTGCGTAAATGGGTGATGGAGGGGGGAGGGGCGGCGTGGAAAAGAATGGAGATGGCGTCATGTAGAGGTACGAGCCTGGGTGCCATGGTAACGGCACCGTTGCCGCTCTCCCCTAAGAGGTTTACCACGAGCCCGGTGGTGGCAGCGACCCTAAGAATCTGGGGACAGTGGAGACGGCATCGGGGGGAAACAGGGGGCTCGATAGAGGCTCCACTGGGTGGCAACCATCGGTTCATCCCGGGGAACAAGGATGGGGGATTTAGGGGGTGGCAAAGGGCGGGCATCAGCAAATTGAGGGACCTGTTTATTGGCGGGAGGTTTGCGGGCCTGGGGGAACTGGAAGATAAATTTGGCCTTCCCCAAGGGAACATGTTCAGATACTTGCAGGTAAAGGCGTTTGCTAGGCGACAGGTAGAGGGATTCCCTTTGCTGCCGTCGCGGGGACGATGGACAGAGTGCTTTCGGGGGTGTGGGTCGGAGAGGGGAAGGTGTCTGACATCTATAAGGTAATGCATAGGTGGAGGAGTCGTCAGTGGAGGAGCTGAAGGCTAAATGGGAGGAGGAACTTGGGGAGCAGATAGAGGACGGGACTTGGGCGGATGCCTTGGAGAGAGTCAACTCTTCCTCCTCATGTGCGAGGCTTAGTCTCATCCAATTTAAGGTGCTGCACCGGGCCCACATGTCCGGGACTAGGATGAGTAGGTTCTTTGGGGGTGAGGACAGGTGCACCAGATATTCGGGGAGTCCAGCGAACCACGCCCATATGTTCTGGGCATGCCCAGCACTGGAAGAATTCTGGAAGGGGGTGGCGGGGACGGTGTCGAGGGTGGTTGGATCCAGGGTCAAACCAGGGTGGGGACTCGCGATTTTTGGAGTTGCGGTAGAGCCGGGAGTGCAGGAGGCGAAAGAGGCCGGTGTCCTGGCCTTTGCGTCCCTAGTAGCCCGACGAAGGATTCTGCTACAGTGGAAGGATGCAAGGCCCCCAAGTGTGGAGACCTGGATCAGTGACATGGCGGGATTTATAAAATTGGAAAGGGTCAAATTTGCCCTGAGAGGATCATACAAGGGTTCTATAAACGATGGCAGCCTTTTCTGGACTTCCTGGCTCAAAGATAGGTAGCTTGGTCAATAGCAGCAGCAACCCAGGGGGGGAAGGGTGTTCCTTATTGTAGTGTCTATTCTGTAACTTTATATTGTGTTAATTTGCGTTGTTGTTAAAATGCTGTGTTGTTCATGGAGGTGGGGCGAATGTTTATGATTGTTAATATTATTGTTATTTTTGGTATTTTACTATGGTGCGTTATTGTTGTATAAATTAAAAAATTTTCAATAAAAATTATTTCAAAAAAAAAAAAGCCATACAGCATGCTTGCCTTCATCGGACTGGGTATCGAGTACAAAGAGTCGGCAGGTCATGTTACAGTTGTATAGGACTTTGGTTAGGCCACATTTGGAATACTGCGTGCATTTCTGGTCGCCACATTACCAGAAGGATGTGGATGCTTTAGAGAGGGTGCAGAGGAGGTTCACCAGGATGTTGCCTGGTCTGGAGGGTGCTAGCTATGAAGAAAGGTTGAGTAGATTAGGATTGTTTTCATTGGAAAGACAGAGGTTGAGGGGAGACCTGATTGAGGTCTACAAAATTATGAGAGGTATGGACAGGGTGGATAGCAACAAGCTTTTTCCAAGAGTGGGGGTGTCAATTACAAGGGATCATGATTTCAAGGTGAGAGGGGGAAAGTTTAAGGGAGATGTGCATGTAAAGTTTTTTACGCAGAGGGTGGTGGGTGCCTGGAATGCTTTGCCAGCGGAGGTGGTAGAGGCGGGCACGATAGCATCATTTAAGATGCATCTGGACAGATATATGAACGGGCAGGGAACAGAGGGAAGTAGATCCTTGGAAAATAGGCAACAGGTTTAGATAAAGGGTCTGGATCGGCGCAGGCTGGGAGGGCCGAAGGGCCTGTTCCTGTGCTGTAATTTTCTTTTCTTTTTATCGTTGGCCCTCTATCCAGCCCCACTGCACTCCCCACAATAGTATAAATCTGATCTTATTTCCAGTTCTGTCCAGCTTTGACAGTCATCCAGACTCGAAATGTTAGCTCTGTTCTCTTTCCACAGATGTCAGACCTGCCGAGATTGTCCAGTATTTTCAGTTTTTGTTTCAGATTCCAGCATTCGCAGGAATTTGCTTTTATTTTAACATTTATCATGACCTCACTCAATGTATGCAATCTTGCTCCATCTGTTGGAGAGAACTAAAACTGCAGACCAAGGCCAACCAAGCATTCAAATAATTATCCTATAGATGGCAGCCAAAAAACATTAATAACTCTGAATGTTAAATTATTTTCCGTAGGCTTGTAGCATTGTTAAACTGAGACATTATGCTTGATTTTCTGCTTCTCTTCCAGCAATCCTTGCTGGAAAGCATGTCATGTATCAAAATAGGTACAGACACAATGCACCCCTCAGCATGTAGACCATGTGCCAGTATGCAAAACACAGTCAAGAACAATTCTTTCCACTGGAAAAAGTTTCAGGCAGACCAAAGACTGTCTTTCTCCAAGGTGACGATCCTCCAGCTGCAGTTGATGTTTGTCTCGGTGTGCATCCCTAGAGCAGTGTCCTGTGTAACGGAGGATGAACCTCGACAAAAGCACCTCATCTCTCTCCAAACCGTCTTTGCACATTCCAGAAGTGGACAATAGTCTCTTCCCCACCCCATCTGCACGTTGAGGACAATGTGCAGATAGGGTGAGACTCTGAGCATGCAGTAAGGATCTGACGGGGAGGGCCTCCTGGACATTATGGACAGACCTGTGGTCAAAGGTGTTTCTCTGCATATTTCTTTTCATGAGGAACAGGTGGTATGGCACGGTCCAACTACTTGGACCAACCAATCCTTTGCAACACTGGGGACAGGTAGAACCTCAGCACATTGTGGCACTTGGTGTTTGTATATCAAGGGTCTAAGCACAGCTTGATGCAGCCACATACAAAGGTAGCCAACAAGATGAGGGGAACATTTTCTCCTCCTTTTATCTAGAGGTTTATACATTGAGTACCTGCAAACACAGTCCATTTTTGACCTCCAGATAAAGCTGAATATGGTTTGGATGATCACTGCAGCACAGGAGCGGGGAATGGGCCGGACCTGTGCCTGGTATCTCAATGAGCGAACGCTTATACTTGGAAACAAGCACAGTTATCAAGACTATCAATGGTCAGACCAATCCCATACAGATCAAAAGAGGAACCAAGCAGCGTTATCCGCTCTCCCTAATTCCATTGAATATCACATTGGACTCATTGATCTGCTCCTTACAAGAGGCACACCTGGGTTTATAACTGCCTGTTTATGGAAGGACGGTCAATTGCTCGCCATTGGCTTTCACAGATGACATCACATTTCTCAGCAACTTCTACTTCAACTTCTGGAAATGTACAGGTTTGAAACGGAACAGTGGGAAGACCAAGGGCTTCCATTTCATAAATAAAGCCATAACTTACCTGAACAACTTCCTGGAAAATGGCATTTGTGAGGGGCCCCATTTCATACACGTCACCTGGCGAACTGAGAAATACTTGGAGATGAGAATCGACCTCCTGGGAGAAGGTACCTGAGGAGAAGTGGGGGCCCAAATTGGAAACCTGGATAGTCAGCCAGAAGACAACTGCACTATGTCCTATCCAAAAAATAGAAACCCATAAGACCTAAATGGTACCGAGAACACATTTTCACTTGATACTTATGCCAATTGACTACATTATCAAGGAGGCAGTTAAAGAAATCCTCCACTTTCTATAACACATTACAGATGGAATCCTGTACAGCTGTAACAGGAACTTGGGCTTCCCGAAACTAGAAATCCAAATTCCAGCAGCTATCCGTAATTTGGATTCGCTGGAGCCCTCGCCAGACACTCCCGTTTAGAGCCTCTTTTGAGTACAGTGGAATGAACAACAAAGCAGCTGCTGAGTCTCAGAGAATCTGCAAGTACTCAGAGAAATAGAGGACGTCCTAAGAGAGAGCGAGAGACCCAAGACAAGGACGATACCAGCAATTTTAGGGGGGGGGCGATTCCCCAATATTGGGCCCAAGTGTTCGCGCCATCGTGAATGCCGTCGCGTTTCACGATGGCGCGAACAGGGCCCGGGTGCGACAGATTCTGGCATCACGCCGCTCCAGCCTCCTTATGTGGCACAAAATGGGCGCCACTCCAACCTGCACATGCACTGTTGGGCCCGCGCCAGGAAGTAGGCCCAGGTGGGGGAAGAGGCCGGCCCGCTGATCGGTGGCTCCTGATCACGGGCCAGGCCCCATCGGAGGCCCCCCCGGGTGAAGGAGCCTGCCCCACAGCCGCCCCCATACTATTCCCATAGAGTCCCGCCGACAGCGACGAGGGGTGAACGGCACTGGCGGGACTCTGTCGTATCGGCGCGGCCGCTCGGCCCATCTGGGCCGGAGAATCAGCGGCCCCACCGATTCCAGCGGCCCATGCCGCGCCAAACGCGCCGATGCAAATGGTGCCGAGGGGCGCAGGGCTTGGAGAATCGCCCCCCCAGAAATATGAATTGTGTGAACATTATCTCAACAGCAAAACGCAAACTGATCAATAGCTATGTGACCTGGAGGGCGGTGAAATATCTAAAGTGGGCTGACCTTCAAAGCCAAGGAACTGCTATCAAATATTATGGCAACAACTATACTTCAAACACTTGGTTCAAAACATGCCCATCCCTAATTGCTCTTGAACTAAGTGACTTGCTCGATGATTGCAGAGGGCAGCCAAAAGTCAACCACATTACTGTAGATTTGGAGTCGTGGTCAGACCAGGAAAGACAATAGTAATTTCCTTCCCTGGAGGACATTAGTGAACCAGATGGGCCGTTTCCTTCTCACTTGGACTGAGACTAGCCTTTCTTTTTTTTTTAAATTTAGAATATCCAATTCATTTTTTCCAATTAAGGGGCAATTTAATGTGGCCAATCCACCTAACCTGCACATCTTTGGGTTGTGGGGGTGAAACCCACGCAGACACGGGGAGAATGTGCAAACTCCTCACAGACAGTGACCCAGGGCCGGGATTCGAACCCGGGTCCTCAGCGCCGTAGGCAGCAATGCTAACCACTGTGCCACCCGCCTTTCTTTTTTTTAACTAAAATTTAGAGCACTCAAATCATTTTTTCCAATTAAGGGGCAATTTAGCGTGGCCAATCCACCTAACCGGCACATCTTTGGGTTGTGGGGGTGAAACCCAGGCAAACACGGGGAGAATGTGCAAATTCCACACGAACAGCAACCCAGAGCAGGATCAAACCTGTGACCTTGGTGACGTCAGACAGCAGTGCTAACCCACTGTGCCACCGTGTTGCCCTGAGACTAGCCTTTCTTAATTTCATTTTAAATTCCACCAGATGCCATGGTGGAATTTAAACCCATGACCCTGGAGCATTAGCTGGCGCAGTAATATAACCACTGCACCACCATCTTGCATGAGGGGCAGCACGGTAGCATTGTGCATAGCATAATTGCTTCGCAGCTCCAGGGTCCCAGGTTCGATTCCGGCTTGGGTCACTGTCTGTGTGGAGTCTGCACATCCTCCCCATGTGTGCGTGGGTTTCCTCCGGGTGCTCCGGTTTCCTCCCACAGTCCAAAGATGTGCTGGTTAGGTGGATTGGCCATGATAAATTGCCCTGAGTGTCCAAAATTGCCCTTAGTGTTGGGTGGGGTTATGGGGATAGGGTGGAGGTGTTGACCTTGGGTAGGGTGCTCTTTCCAAGAGCCGGTGCAGACTCGATGGGCCGAATAGCCCCCTTCTGCACTGTAAATTCTATGATAATCTCCTCAAATTTTAACTTATGTAATATCCCATCACAAATTTTTATGAACAAATAATTTGTTGAAAAAAATTGTGGCCTTACAGTCAGCATAATGCCAGAAATAGTCAATATTTCAGACTGGTCATATTTGATTCATCAACCAACAGTAAAATGCACCTGCCTTTAACACAACTGTGGCAACACAAATTAAGTGAGACATCTGTTGGTAAAACAAGTAATTACAACAGCTCTCCAATTAAAATAACAGCAGTTCACATCAACTGTGAACATTAATAATAATCTGATAATAATCTTTATTGTCACAAGCAGGCTTACATTAACACTGCAATGAAGTTACTGTGAAAAGCCCCATGTCGTCACATTCCGGCGCCTGTTCAGGTACACAGAGGGAGAATTCAGAATGTTCAAATTACCTAACAGCACGTCTTTTGGGACTTGTGGGAGGAAACCGGAGCATCCGGAGGAAACCCATGCAGACATGGGGAGAAACGGCAGATTATACACTTCCATTTAGAAAAAGGGTCTCCACATTTTCCCATACTTGTGATTTGCACATTCTTGCGCATCAGTCTGCTTTCAATATTTTACTAAATGTTACCCAGCAATAACCTGGAATGACGTATACTTTAATGACTCTCTATAAGCAGGCAAAAAGCACTGTGTTGCAGGATCAATTCAAATCTTTGGAAACCTGGGATGCAAATCTGCATTCTACCTCAGTGTTGCTATAAAAGGAAATTGTATAATTTTTTATGTGCTAAATAGTATAATATAGTCAATGCACAGATGGGTAGAGTAAGGAGACAAGGCAAACAAATGTAGTGTCACAAATACTTAAGGCAATGAAAAGCAATAATGTAATAATTCAAAATATATCGGAGAGAATGATTTACAGGAAGTAAATGTTACTTTTTGAAGCACGATTAAACACTCAACATTTTCCTTGGTGCTGTTACTAATGGTGTTAGGAGACTGCACTGACATTGTCCATATTAACAGTGAAAGTACTTTGGAGTTGTGGATCAGAATTCTCACTTTTCAATCCCACTAATTTGGCACTTATTTCCCACAGGCGCCTGGCTGTCTCTTCATCCAGGGCCTGTGGGGCAGGATCCTTTTGCTTATTAACATCAAAGTATTTTCCAGATATTCCTTCCAGCTCTTCTGCTACAGCCAGATAGATGGAGGGTTGTGCTCCTAAACGTGGTGATTTTACTAAAAACAAAAAAAAGGGCCCTGAAAGAGAACAAATAAAATTTAAGAAAAACAAATGACACACTGCATTTCACATAACAATACTGAATGACACACTCTAAATTTTCCCATGTGAGGTATTACAAAACAAAGTATTAAACATTTAAAACCAGAACAAAGTAGAGAGAAAAGCAGATTTTAAATGGAAAATTACAGGTGGCCTCCTTTTCTTCACTGAGGAGAGTTGTATAAATTGGACAATTTTATCGTCAGCAAACTTGTAGATTGAGTTGGAATCAAATTTTGCCACACAGTCGTGTGTGTACAGGGAGTAGAGTAGGGGGCTAAGTACGCAGCCTTGCGGGGCCCCAGTACTGAGGACTATTGTGGAGGAGGTGTTGTTGTTTATTCTTACTGATTGTGGTCTGTGGATCAGAAAGTTGACGATCCAGTTGCACAGTGAGGAGCCAAGTCCTAGGTTTTGGAGCTTTGATATGAGCTTGGCTGGGATTATGGTGTTGAAGGCAAAGCTGTAGTCAATAAATAGGAGTTTGATGTAGGATTCCTTGTTGTAGAGATGCTCTAGGGATCAGTGTAGGGCCAGGGAAATGGCGTCTGCTGTGGACTGGTTGCGGCAGTATGCGAATTGCAGTGGATCAAAGCGTTCTGGGAGAATGGAGGTCATGCGCTTCATGACCAACCTCTCAAAGCACTTCATTACGACCAAAGTCAGGGCCACAGGGTCATCGGACGGTAGTCATTGAAGCACGTTGCTTGGTTCTTCTTTGGCATCGGTATGATGGTGGTCTTCTTGAAGCAGGTGGGGATCTCAGAATGGAGTAGGGACAGGTTAAGGATGTCCGCGAACACATCTGCCAGCTGGTCTGCGCAGGCTCTGAGTGTATGACCAGGGATCCCGTCTGGGCCCGTCGCCTTCCGAGGGTTCACTTTCAGGAAGGCTGATGTGACTCTGGAAGCTGTGATGGTGGGTATGCGTGAGTTAAGGGCTACTGGGGCACTCAACAGTGGATTGTTGGTTACCTGCTTGAACCGAGCATGGAATGCATTGAGTTCATCGGGGAAGGGTGCGCTGCTGCCGGAGATACTGCTCAGCTTCGCTTTGTAGCCCGTTATATTGTTTTATATTGTCTGTCTGTGACGCTAGCTTGGTTTGATATTCTCTCTTGGCATCTGGGATGGCTTTGCGGAGGTCATACCTGGATTTCTTGGTAGGTCAGGGTCGTCTGACTTGAACGCCTCAGACCTATCCTTCAGTAGGGAGTCAATCTCGCGACTGAGCCATGGTTTCCGGTTGGGGAACATACGTACTGCTTTTTTGGCACGCAATAGTCCACACATTTGCTGATGAAGTCTGTGACGATGGTGGTATACTTATTTAAGTTGGTCGCTGAGTTCTTAAATATGGACCAGTCCACTGTCTCTAAGCAGTCACGTAGGAGCTCTTCTGTTTCCTTGGACCAGCACTGCACGACCATAGCTGGATTCTCCCGCTTGAGTTTCTGCTTGTATGCCGGGAGAAGGAGCACAGGCTTATGGTCTGACTTCCCAAAGTGCGATCGGGGGATGGAACAGTAGGCGCCTTTGATTCTTGATTTTTGAGTAGCAGTGGCCAAGAGTGTTGTCGCCCCTGGCGGGACAGGAGATGTGCTGATGGAATTTTAGCAGTACACTCTTAAGGTTGGCCTTGTTGAAGTCCCCGGCCACGATGAACAAGGCCTCCAGGTGTTCAGTTTCGTAGTTGTTTATAATTGTGGAAGGAGCTAAAGGGTTAATTTACTCTGATACCTTCAAATTTCCAATACTACTATTTTTTTTATTTTACCTTTTTTTCCCCAATTAAGGGGCAATTTATCATGGCCAATCCACCTACCCTGCACATCTTTGGGTTGTGTGAGGTGAGATCCACAGACACTGGGAGAATGTGCAAACTCCACATAGGCAGTGACCCGGGGCTGGTACTGAACCTAGGTCTTCAGCGCCGTGAGGCAGCAGTGCTAACCACTGTGCCATCCCTCCAACACTACTATTTCTAACTTGGGGCAGGGGCTGTAAAGGTGCAATGGGGATTGGCCTGTCTAAGGCCTTTCAGTCTTGTACACCAGGGCTAGAATTTGGATAGAACCCCTCTGACTTCGTTTGACCTGGAATTAATCTTGCAAATATTAACTGTAATTATAAATGCAATGAGTAGCATACACTGGAAGAAACTGATTTGGTTTGCACTTTATGCAATGTCAACTTTGAGCAGTTATCCAATATACTTGTGCATTGCGGGAAAAAATACTTCTTGTCAAAGCTTTTCATCTTGCATTCATCAGGACAATCACAAGAATAGCAAGTCAGGGAAAACAACAAGTTTATACTGTATGAGAAGAGGGTTTGCTGATTGGTTGGCAAGTAGACTCTGATTAGCAGAAGTGTTGCCATGGAGAATGTGACATATATTCCAAGCATGGTTTGAAAATTTAAACCAGGCAACTTGACTCTGATTAAGCATTGCCCTGAGGAATGAACCAGCCAATGACGATCATCTGTTTAGTTTAGCTGAAACAGGTGCATGTTCTTTCTGTCTGAAAAGAACAGGGCACTGTATATTAATAGATGTAGTTTCCAGTACTTGCAAATGCACCACACTGCAAGCCCAAATGAATCTTATAATTGGTTATCAGAGTATTTTTTTAAGCATAGAGGATTATTGAGCAAATATTGTTCAAACATAGAATCACATCTCATGTTGAAAACCGTGTTGTGAATTTTGCAAGCAGGGGTTGGTTGGGTGCGGTCTGTCCCTTGCCCGTTGCAAACAGTGCAAGAGGAAAGTTTGTTATAATCCACCAGTCTTTTGAGTCATGCAGCCTACATTCCTAGCATCACACTGGCACCAAAATCCATATAACACTGGTGTATGATAGGCAGAACATCTTTTTGGCTTGATGGCAATATCATGTACATGGCCAATATCACTCTACTGCATAGTAGCAGGGTGAACTAGATAGCTTTACCTGTTGCTCAGATTTTTGAGATACCTTGCCCTTCCGGGGTAATCGGAGGTAGACTGGGCACTTTTCAAGGCTGCAAGTTACAGCCTCAAGTCCGTTCATGAGTTTGCACGATACACAGTGCGAAATGATCCCGAAGGATATCTTTGTTGACTCAGTTTCAGCATCAAGCCTACATGGTGAGAAAATAGCTTGGGCCCTACTTACAAGGTTGGCAATAAGACCAATCTTATAGTGTGTGTACTGACCAGTGAAGGTAGGTTTGCAGTACAGTGGTACAGAATTCCCTGGCAGAGTTTTCAAATCCTACATCAAGGAAAGAGAGTCAATTTGGCTGCTCTATTTCAAAGGTGAATTAGAGCACAGGATGGAGCCTATTAAGACATGCAAGGAAATTATTGCATGCTGCTAAGGATTAAATTAATCAACATGTAAGAAATATGCAAGGAGTAGGAGTTTAGGTGTCATTTCATCAAAGATACATTTCTCATGGAACCAATAAGGATGTTGGCAAGAGCTGGGCCTAGTGGAGATTCCATGGCAACACAATCTATTTGGGAGGAGACTCAGTATGGTTCAGTTCCCGCTGCATTTGGACATGGACTGCTTCAGTAAACGAGTTGCGAATGGTGCTGAACATTGTGCTCTCATCAGTAAACATTCTACTTCTGACCCAATGAATGTCACTGGTGAAGTAGTTTAAGATGGTTGGGCCTCGGACACCACCGAGGAACTCCTGCAGTGATGTACTGGAATGGAGATGACTGATGTCCAACAATCACATTCCTTCATGCTGGGCATGAGTCAAACTAGTGCAATGTTTCCCTGATTCCCATTGTTTCCAGTTTTTCCAGGGTACCTTGATGCCATGCTCGGTCAAATGCTGCCACAATGTCAAGGGCAGTCATGCTCACTTCATAACCGGAGTTCAGCTCTTTTGTCCATGTTTGAACCAAGGCTATAATAAGGTCAAGAGCTGAGTGACCTTGGCAGAACCCAAACTGAGGCATCAGTGAGCACATTATCGCTAAGTATGCCACTTGATATAATTGGCTATGACTCCTTCCATCACTTTACTGATGATTGGGAGTAGACTGATGAGGTGGCAATTGGTCAGATGGTAATTGGCCAGGTTGGATTTGTCTCGCTTTGTGTACAGGACATATCTGGACAATTTTCCACATTGCCAAATCGATGTCAGTGAATGAATGGCTAGGTGCGCAGCAAATTTTGGAGCACAATTCTTCAGTACTATTGCTGAAATGTTGTCAAGGCCTACAGCCTTTGCAGTATCCAATGCATTCATCTCTTCCTTGATATCAGATTGGAGAGAATCAAATTGATTGAAGACTGGCACCTGTGGTGCTGAGGACCTCCGGAGGAGGCCAAGATGGATCATCAACTTGACACTTCTGGCTGAAGATTGTTACAAATGTTTCAGCCGGCAACACGGTGGCACAGTGGGTTAGCCCTGCTGCTTCACGGTGCCAAGGTCCCAGGTTCAATGCCAGCTCTGGATCATGTCAGTGTGGAGTTTGCACTTTCTCCCTGTGTTTGCGTGGGTTTCGCCCCCACAACCCAAAGATGTGCAGGCTAGGTGGACTGGCCACGTTAAATTGCCTCTTAATTGGAAAAAATGAATTGGGTACTCCAAATTAAAAAAATAAATAAAATGTTTCAGCCTCATCTTTTGCACTAATGTGCTGGGCTCCCATCATTGAGGATAGGGATATTTGTGGAGCTAGATTTTGTCCACGAAACTTTTTGGGGTTTGGAGTTGATGTTGAAGACTCCCAGGACTGTATACGACTGTGCCACCACTTCTGCTGCACCTATCCTGGTGAGACAGGACATACCCAAGGATGGTGATAGTAGTATTTTGGACAGGATCCGTCAAGTATGATTCTGTGAGGATGGCAGATTTCCTTCTTTCAAGGACATTAGATTGGTATTTATGACAATCAATAGTAGTTTCATGATCATCATTAGGCTTTAATTACAGATTTTTATCAATTCAAATTCCATCATCTGGCATGGTGGGATTTGAACCCAGGGCATTACCCTCGGGCTCTGGATTACTCATCCAATGAGATACCGCTACACCACTGTCTCCCTCCAATTCATCTGCCAGGACTTGCTTTGTTTAATTCCCTGCCAAGCACTTTAACAAAAAAGCCCTTTTGTGCAGGGAAATGTTCAAGCTGTTGCCAGTAGTGCTCAAAATCATGCCATGTAATGTAAATGGGCTACGTTCAGAGCACCAGCAGACAAAACATAACAAATGCTACTGCTGGAAGCCAACTTGTACAGCATTCCACTTGTATCTGGCAAATATAACAGTTAAAAAACATTTCCAAACGGTTTTGAAGATTGCGGTTGTGCACTTATTTAGGTGATGCTGGGGCTGTGCTAACCAATTTGGTGTTTCAAGCTCACAACAGACTTTAAACTATTTACCAGAAAGACGTTTGTTCTTTTGATGGTGAAATAAAATTAGTCTGCATCACTTACCTAATATTGTACTAGAAAAATTTGATTTATGCATCCCTGTATGTCTGCCAAGTTCTGTGTTCACTACCCCTGGGTGCACAGCATTGACTGTAACCCCACTTCCTTTATTGAAAAAGAAAACAAAGAAAGGTTTGTTATTTTAAAATCGGTGAAATTAAATTTAAAACATCAAAAACAAAAAAAGTGTGTTCTTCCCGATGTCTCAAAAAATTCATATATAGTGTTAGCTGAGGCATTCAATCTGGGTGATGCAGTCATTTAACTGAATGGCTCTCACAGTCACGGTTCACATATGAATAATACTCACTATTTGCCCTGTGAACAGCCAGGTAAATTATAGTGCCTCTGTTGCAACAGGCTCGCAAATTACAGTCTCGGGGTCTTTCTGGTTTATACAGTTTATAGACATCCCACTTACTTGAGATAATATGGGAGTACTCAAACCATGTTTCTGCAGTTTAACTTTTCAAAAAGTAACATAAGGAAGACGCTAAGGGCTGGATTCTCCGATTCAGGGGCTATGTACCCAAACCGGCATGGGAATGGTGGAGTTTTACGCCAGATAAAAAGGCGTAAACGGCCGATTCCCCGTTTTGCTGGTGGTTAGCATGCCGGCAGAGTAGAGCACCCAGCTCTAGCTGCCGATACGGCCTGGGGAATTGCCGGGTTCGTGGCCACGCATGCGCACGGCAGCGGCCTGCAGCGGCCGTGCGACATGGTGGAGGCCGCTCGCGGACCCATCTTGCAAAATAGTGCCTCTTCTTTGGCCAGTCGTGCGCCCCGGACCACCCCCCACAGTGCCCCCAGCCCCGAATAAAGTCCCCCCCTGCCCACGGATCGGCCCTCCCCCGACTGTGGCGCTGGACTGAGTCTGCAGCCGCCACGTTGAGTTCCCGACGGATGAGACCACACATGACCGACGCCGTTGGGAACTCGGCCGGTCGTGGGCGGGACATCGGGGCGGGCCTCAGGCAATGTCCTGAGGCTGTCGATACATGGCGTGGCGTATTCAAGAGAGTACGCCGCTTTGGAGGGGGCGGAGCATCACAAAAGTGGTGCCGCCCCCGATTTGGTCATGAATTCTGATTCTCCGGCCGAACGCGATTTCGGCGTCGGCAACCGGAAAATCCAGCCCTAGGTCTTTGATCAACATTGATTTTGAATGGTGTAATGAAATCTCTCCTTCCTGCTTCTATAATTTCCAATCTCTACTTTCTTTCCCTTCCTGCTTCTATAATTTCCTATCCCTATTTTCTTTTCCTTCCTCCTCCACTCTTTCCCCCCTTCCATTTCTGGTTCCCTCTTTAATCTTCTGTTTTCTCAATCTATTTGTTATTGCTTGCCCATTTATCTTTGCAAATTTGTGCTGATAAGCATCACCATCAGAACTTAGGTGAGCTCAAGGCAACGGCACTGGGAAAGTGAGATTGTGTACATGTGTGGATAGAATGGCCAATCTGTTACTGTATGCTAAGAATTGCCTTCAAGCCTATCAAATATTCTGTTGAGTGTACAAATTTGGATTTGCTCAGAATCTGTATTGCTATGTAACCCTATTTAAGGGCTAATTTAAATGACAGCCTTCCAGGTACTAAAATACCCGCTAACCATTACTTTTTGCTTCCTGCCACTGAGCCAATCTTGGATCTAACTTTCCACTTTGCCTTGGATACCATTGGCTCGTGCTTTGCTGCCCAACTTGCCCTGTGGACCTTGTCAAACGCCTTACTAAAACTACGCAGAGTTCATCGAATGTACTATATTTATCCTGGTTACCTCCTCCAAAAATTCAATCAAATTATTAGGAACTTCCCTGAACAAACATTATGAAGTGCTTCAAGAAGTTGGTCATGAGACACATCAACTCCATACTTCAAGAATGACTTGATCCACGGAAATTTGCATACCGCCACAACTGGTCCACTGCAGACACCAGCTTCCTGGCCCTACACTTATCCTTGGAACATCTCGACAACAAGGATTCCTACGTCAGACTCCTATTCAATGATACAGCTCTGCCTTCAACACCATAATTCCAGCCAAGCTCATGTCCAAACTCCAAAACCTAGGACTTGGCTCCTCCCTCTATAACTGGATCATCGACTTCCTGACCCATTGACCACAATCAGTAAGTATAAACAACTACACGTCCTCCAGGAGAGTCCTCACTATCGGGGTCCCGCAAGGCCGTGCACTTAGTCCCCTACTACACTCCTGTACACACACGACTGAGGGGCAAAATTCGGCCCCAACTTCATCTACAATTTTGCTGATGACACAACCATGGTGGATTGGATCTCAATGATGAGACAGAGTACAGGAGGGAGATAGAGAACCTAGTGGCGTGGAGCAACGACAACAATCTCTCCCTCAACATCAGCAAAAATAAGGAGCTGGTCATTGATTTCAGGAAGCAAAGTGTCATACATAACTCTGTCTGCATCAAAGGTGCCAAGGTGGAGATGGTTGGCAGCTTCAAATTCCTAGGTGTGCACATCACCAACAATCTGTCCTGGTCCACCCACGTTGATGCTACGACTAAGAAAGCACAACAGTGCCTATATTTCCTCAGGAAACTAAGGAAATTCAGCATGACCACATCAATTTTTACACATGCACTATAGAAAGCATCCCATTTGGCTGAATCATAGTTTGGTATGGCAACTGCTCGGCCCATGACTGTAAGAAACTACAGAGTCTTGAACACAAATCTACCTCCCAATCATTGACTCTGTCTACACTTCCCACTTGGGGAAGTGGGCAACGCACACTGGTTATTCTCTCTTCCAACCTCTTCCATCGAGCAGAAGATACAAAAGTCTGAGAACACGCACTAACAGATTCAAAAACGGTTTCTTCCCCGCTGTTATCAGACCCCTGAATGACTCTCTTATAGACTAACTCTACGTATCTACTCTACTGTTGTACTGTTGCAGCACTATACTCCGTATGCTTCACCCAATGTCAGTTACATTGTGTATTTATTGTATGTCCTATGCTCGTCTCATGCATGGAACGATCTGCCTGGACTGTACACAGAACAATACTGTTCACTGTACCTCTGTAAACGTGACAATAAATCTAAATCTATGCTATCTTTAATTAATCGGTACCTTTCCAAATGAAAATTTATCCTGCCCCTCAGAATTTATTCCAATAATTTGCCCACTAGCAAGGTTCAGCTGACTGGCCTGTAATTACTTGACCTACTCTACCCTTTTTTTAAAGCAACAGTACCATGTTAGCAGTCCACCAGCCCTTGGTATCAATCGTGTAGCCAGAGAGGATCTGAAAATGATGGTCAGAGCCTCCGTTATTTCTTCCCTTGCTTCTATTTGGAGCTTGGACTAAATTTCATTCAGCTTATCCACCGTCAAAGATATTGAACGCTGCAGTATTTCCTCTATACCGTTCAATGTTTCACACACCTCAACTATAATACATACATCTTCAACTTCATTTGTGCTATAGGCACAAAAGATTCACGAAGAACCAGAATCTTCCACCTCCATACAAGTTACCGATTTGGTCATTAATCTTTTCCTAATCTTTAATTGTTTCTTTTCTCCATGTAGTTGTAAAACATCTTTGGGTCTTTCTTGATTTTACTCACCAATATTCAAATGCTCTCTGACTGTTCATCCTTCTCAACTCGGAATGTTTTTTAGCCTCTCAGTTACATCCACGACACCAGCACCAGGGAGGCAACATACCATCCTGGAGTTACATCTGTGGCTGCAAAAAGGCCAGTCTTTCCATGAACTATCAAGTCCCCTACTACCATTATTGCTTTTTTGACCTCCTCCCCCCCCCCCACCCCACCCCCCACCAACTCCCTCCCCTCCCCCTCTCCCTTCTGTACAGCTGAACCACCAATGGCACTGTGGACTTGGCTCTGGTTGTACTCCCCAGAGGAATCATTTCCCAAAACTGAACAATGGTTAGGGAGCACTCTCTGCCTGGGCCTCTTGATCTACCCGACGGTTACCCATTCCCTCTCTGTCTGCATGTTGTGAAGCTGCATGGTGACACCTACAGAAACATGCTAACCAAGTAGCTTATAGCCTAGCAGAAACACTGCAGTAATATCAGCTGCTGCTCAAGCTCCTCCAGCTGACCACACTTCTTGCACATGGTGTCCAAGACTTGTGATGCATATAACAGGTTATCCAGACTAATAATTTGGACTCTTTCTCTCTGAAAACCACGCTTCCTAGTCTCACTACTGTTGTGTTTGTATCCTTGCTCTCAAGTGAGCAATGTGCTGGCTCATAGGTGAAAATCAGTGACGGATCATATTGCGCAATTAAAATGTCAGAACTGGCTTCCCAATAGCTTAACATGTATCACCATGCTTAAACAAAAATGTAGGCCCAGACTTCCCTTCCACAAAAGCGGTGATTACTGAGAGGTTTGCCACTATTGAGAGACTAATAGCACCGCAACCTCTAGCAAGCTCACTTAGGCTAAAATCTGGAAGTTGTGGTCTCCCTGAAAGGGCTTCAGAGAAACCCAGGCTGATGGTCCTACTGTTCCTGTCCTTATAGCAGCAGGGACCATTCGTTTGAAAACTTTGTCTGTTTGCCCTCAACTTGTACAGATTCTTCCATGCAAAAAGTTAAAGTTGATAATCACAAGCGTACATCAGGAAATCAGCCCTACAAATGCTAATAAACCCATAAAACAAACAGATGGCTGATCAAAATGATTTTCATGGTTCCCCTGACACCCCATCATATCCCACCACACCACTGGCTCCTCTTTCCCGCAGCTCCCTGCCACACACTGGTTTTCCTTAAACTCTGCTCAGGATTCTTCCCCATCCTGTCCCACTTCCACCCACATCAATGCCGGAAACAACTTGACAGAGGGGGAAAATAAATGCAATTGTTAAGTATGAGCACAATAGCAGTTCATGGTACCAACTGAAAGTTACTAACAAGAGACATAGCTGTTTGTTGCCTTTGTGGTAGGATATCTGCAGCTGTGTTCACAAGCCACCTCGTCACAGATGAAAGGTTAGGTACCAGTGCAGGCTGTGACTTATCTGTTTGGAAACTTTTGAGAAAAGGATACAGCCATTGATTGGTTGAAGCCTATGAAGGGTAGCGTGTTGGTCAGAGACTGCATCTCACAGATAAATATTAGCAGGGTTCCAGTTAGTTTGCGTCTCACAGCTACGAGTTACAAGGAAGAGTTACTGTGCCAGCCTAGCTTTCCAGTTAAACAATGTTTCAATGGATCCTCATTTACAATTCTCTCCATGACCTTTATTCTTCTCCAGCCCCACACCCAAGATGCTGCACACCTCCAGTTTGGACCTCCTCAGCACCTATGTTTTAATTACCCACTATTGGTGGCTGTGTCTTCAGCTGCCTAGGCCTAAACATTGGAATTCCCTCCATAAACCTCTCCTCAGCTGTGCCTCTCTTTTCTGTTTTAAGGCATTCCTTAAAACTTAACTCATTTGCCCAAATATCTCTGTCATGATATGCAGGCACACACACACTCATGATGATATATCAGACAAGCAGCTAACGGACACAGAGAACGGGACATGACCAATAAGCAGGCAGGACACTCAGGGGTGGGATCTGGCTATAAAAGACACGAGGCACTCACACTCTGCCTCTTTCCACTGATGAACATCTAGAGAGTCAGTCAAGGGTGTTGTTACAATCTCACACCTCCACCACATGGCTAAGAGCAAGTCTGGTTCAGTCAGACAGAGTAACCACACTTCAGTTAGCAGAGAATAGAACTCACAGAGAAGTGTGCAAACACTGCTATTAATTCAGTAAACCTGATTGAACTAACTTCAAGGTCTGGAGTATCTTTCTGACCTAATTTGCATCCAGTTGCAGCCAGCATTAGACCAGTGTACCTAACACGACAATCTCTTTGTAGCTCAGTGTCACATTTTGTTTTATAATGCTTCTGTGAAGTGACTTGGGACATTTTGCATTAAAGATGCTATATCGAGGACTTCCGCTGGCGGCCATGGTGTGAGTGGTCGCACATTTGGTGGCTCCCGTTGTGGTGGACCTTTTCTCCAGCTAACGGCTGGGCTGTGAGATTGTAAAAGCTGCAGGAGGGGTGGCAGGAGAGAGTTTCCCACCGGTGTATGGATTCATGGACCATAAGTGGTCGAAAAAGGGAATAATCGGTGAAAGTTAGTGTGGTGCCTGAGACACAGGGGAAGATGGCGGAGGGTCAGGGACCGATCCTGCCCGCTCAGTCGATGGAGCAGCTAGTGGGCTTCCTCCAGGAGGAATTTGCCCAGCAGAAGAAGGAGAACTTGGAGGGCCTGGCCAGGGTGGTGGACCCGATAAAGGCAGCGATCGACCGTATGGAGGCGGGGTTGAAGGCCCAGGGCCAGGCGATCCAAAAGATGGAGGAAGCGGTGAGGGAACACGAGGAGCAGCTTGCCTCAATGGCAGCGGAGATGGAGTTGATGCGGGATTAACATAGTCAGTTGCAGGAGACAGTGGAGGATCATTGCACTGTGTTTGGGGCCATTGTTTTGTTTCGGGATTATTTTTTGCTTGATGGGGATGGTGGGTTGCTCTTTTCTGGGTGTTTGGTGGGGGTTGTTAAGTTTGCACTGGGAGGATGGCTGAGCGGGGCGGGGAGGGGAATCAGTGGGGGGTAAGATGCTAGGCGCCATGGGTGGGGGCTACTAGGCTAGCTGGGTGGGCTAGTTGACGGAAGCGCAATGGGGTGGTGAGAAGGTGTCCCCCGACCAGGCTGATCACATGGAGGGGGGGGGGTTGATGGGCCAGTCAAGAGGGCCCATGTGTTCGCGCATTTGAAACGTTTGAAGGCATATGTGGCGATGATGCAGGAGACACACCCGAGAGTGGCAGATCAGATTAGGCTGAGGAAAGACAAGTGGGTGACGATTTCCGGTGGCGGCCATGGAGTGACTGGTTGCACATTTGGTGGCTCCCGCTCGTGGTGGTTTTTTCAGACATTTTCCCCGGTGATCAGGTGGCTGTGAGGTGGAAAGATGGTGCAGGAGAGTGAGTGGAAGAGATCGACCCTCTGGTGTATGGAGCGGAGGGCCAGAAGCGGTCGAAAAAGAGGGAATCAGTAGATTGGAGTTGGTGCGGCGCCTGCAATGCACGTGGAGATGGCGGGGGGTCAGGGAGCAGCTCTGCCGGCTCAGTCGTTGACTGACCAATTGGTGAGCTTCTTGAACGAGTTCACCCAGCAATGGAAGGAGGGTTTGGAGGTCCTGGCCCGAGCGGTGGATTTGATCAGGGCGGTGGTCGACCGCGTGGAAACAAAGCTGACGGCCCAGGTCAGGCAATCCAGAAGATGGGTGGGATTGCGGGATAGCACGAGGAGCAGTTTGCCTCGATGGCAGCAGAGATGGGGCTGATGCAGCTCCAGGAGAAGGTTGAAGATCAGGAGAACCGGTCACACAGGCACAGCATAAGGATCGTGGGCCTACCGAAGGGGACTGAAGGAGCCGATGATGGCGCGTATGTGAGAAAGATGCTGGAGAAGCTACTCTTACAGAATGCGTTTGCGCGGCCTTTGGAGGTGGATCGAGCGCACAGGACATTAATGAGGAAGCCCCAGGGGAACGAGCGGCCGAGGGCGATGGTGGTGCGGCTGCACCGGTTCCTGGATCAAATTATGAGGTGGGCCAGGCAGACAAGGCACTGCACCTGGGATGGCAGTGAAATCAGAGTGTTCCAGGACCTGGGTGCAGAGTTGGCCAAGAGGAGAGTGAGCTTTAACAAAGTAAAGGCAGCCCTCTACAAGAAGGAGGTGAAGTTTGGGCTACTGTACCCGGCATGTCTGTTGGTGACCTACGAAGGCTGGGAATTGTACTTTGTTCTGTGGAGGAGGTGGTAGAATTTGTTAAAGACAATGGACTGGCAGGAGAATATAGAACATAAAGTGCAGAAGGAGGCCATTCGGCCCATCGAGTCTGCACCGACCCACTTAAGCCCTCACTTCCACCCTATCCCCGTAACCCAATAACCCCTCCTAACCTTTTTGGTCACTAAGGGCAATTTATCATGGCCAATCCACCTAACCTGCACGTCTCTGGACTGTGGGAGGAGCACATGGAGGAAACCCACACAGACACGGGAAGAACGTGCAGACTCTGCACAGACAGTGACCCAGCAGGGAATTGAACCTGGGACCCTGGCGCTGTGAAGCCACAGTGCTATCCACTTGTGCTACCGTGCTGCCCTAACCCTAAACCTAAGAAGGTGGACTTTGAACTTTGGTGGCTATGCTGTGATGATACTGCTGTTAACTGGTGTTTGGGGCCATTTCTTTCTTTTTCGACTTCAGGTTTACCTTTTTTTTAAAAAAAACAAAAGAACAGAGTATTCAATCCATTTTTTCCAATTAAGGGGCAATTCAGCATGGCCACCTATCCTGCACATCTTCGGGCTGTGGGGGTGAAACCCATGCAAACACAGGGAGAATGTGCAAACTCCACACGGACAGTGACCCAGAGCCGGGATCGAACCTGGGACCACAATGCCGTGGGGCAGCAGGGTAACCCACTGCGCCACCATGCTGCCCTCTTTGTTCTTTGATAAGGGATGGGGGGTTGGTTTCTTTGTTTGGGTTTGGGGAGGGGTTGTTTTTGTTTGTTTGCACTAATGTTCAAGCTGGGAGGGGCGGAGGCGAATTAGTGGGGGGTAGGATGCTAGGTGCCATGGGCGGGGGCTGCCAGGCTAGTTGGGTGGGCTAGTTCATAGAAGCGCAATGGGAGGGTGAGTGGAGGGTCAGTGGGGAATGGGGCCAGGAGAATCGGTGACGGTGGGCGCAAGCGGTTGGGCCGGGGGAGGTGCGGAGCACGGGCTGGAGGCTGGCCCAAGAGGGGCTATGGTTGATCGGAGGGGGGGGGGGGGGGAGCAGGGTGCCCCCATGCTACAAGAGGCGCACCTGAAGTTAGGGGACTTGATTAGGCTGAGGAAGGTATGGGACGGGTATTTCATGTGAGCGGCGAGGATCTGGCAGGGGATAGTATGGGGGGGGGGGGGGGGTGGAGCACAGGTTTGTGCCTTACACGGATGATCTACCTCTGTACATATCGGATCCGCTTTGGGGGGTGGGGGGTTCGATATTTGGGTATCCAGGTGGCACGGGAGTGGGAGCAGCTGTATAAAGTGAATTTGGGTCGGTTGGTAGATCAGATGAGGGGGGACTTTCAGTGGTGGGACCCGTTCCTGTTGTCATTGGCGGGGTGGGTACAGATGGTGAAAATGACGGTCCTCCCGAGGTTTTGTTTGTTTCCCAATTTTTATCCCCAAGGCTTTAAAACAGTGAATGCAGTGATCTCGGGATTTGTTTGGCGGGTAGTGCTGCGGGGGAGGGGGGGGTTGCCAGGTGGGAATTCGTATCTGTAAGCGAGGGATTTTGTGCAGAGGCAGGTTTCGAACATTCTGCACCAGCCGCACCGGGGACTGGAGAGGGGAAGACCTCAGAGACCTACAGGGAACTGATGGAGTGGGAGGAAACCCCAATAGGGGAGGTGAAGAGAAAGTGGGAAGGGGAGCGGGGGGGGGTTAACACATCCTCGTCGTGTGCCAGGCTCAGCCTGATACAATTCAAGGTGGTCCACAGGGCATCCATGACCGTGGCCCGGATGAGCAGGTTCTTTGAGGGGGTGGAGGATAGGTGTGGGCGCTGTGCGGGGGTACCTGTGAACCATGTCGATATGTTCTGGGCATGTCCGAGGCTGAGGGGTTTCTGGTAGGGATTTGCAGGCGTCATGTTGGAGGTCTTACATGCGAGGGTGGTGCCGAGTCCAAAGATGGTGATTTTTGGTGTGTCGGAAGTCCAGGGAGCCGTGGGGGGGGATTTTGTCTTGAGCGGTTCGTTGCAGGGGTTTGCTTGGAGGTGGCAGCCATTCACCGACTTCTCTGAGAACAATTTAGCAGTCAGCACAGGGGAGGGGGGGAAAGGGGGAGGCATGGGAAAAACGAGTAAGGGCAGGAGAACCAACGGAGGGGTGGGTGGGGAAGGTCAGCGCTGTTTGTGTAAGCCATGTTGCCTGGGGTTTGTGTAAGCCATATTGTGTTTCTGTTGAAATTGATGTTGAAAATTTTTTAATTTTTAAATGCCTCAGTAAAATATTTTCTTTAAAAAAAACAAGCATGTGGCGTTTGAGGTACGAAGTGGTGGACTCTGGGGGGGAGGTATGTTATGGTGAGTGGTGGACTCTGGGGGGAGGTATGTTACGGTGAGTGGGAAATTGGAGGGGAAGCCAGTGGTGCTGGTGAACATTTATGCTCTGAACTGGGATGATGTAGAGTTCATGAGGTGGGTGTTGGGGTGGATCCCTGATCTGGACTCGCATTGGGGTGGGGTGGGGGGGTGGGGGATTTTAATACGGTTATAGATCCAAGGTTGGATAGGTCGAGCTCGAGGTTAGGGAGGGTGCAGCGAAGGAGCTAAGGGGGTTTACCGAACACGTTGGGGGGGTGGATCCGTGGAGGTTTGGGAGGCCGAAAGCAAAAGAATATTTATTCATCTCCCATGTGCACAAAGTATACTCCCGAAAGGATTTCTTTATTTTCGATGACATTGATGGCAGGGTTGGTGGATGCGGAGTGCTCGGCGATAGTGGTGTCTGATCACGCCCCGCACTGGGTGGACTTCTGGGTAAGGGGGGCAGCACCCGCAATGGAGGTTAGATGTGGGGCTGTTGGCAGAGGAAGGGGTGTGTGAGTGGGTGAGGGAGGCCACTTGGAGGTATGAGTTAAACGATATGGGGGAGGTTTCGGCAGCCACGGTATGGGAGGCGCTGAAGGCAATGGTAAGAGGGGAGTTCATTTTGATACAGGTACACAGGGAGAAGGCGGAACAGGTGGAGCTGGAAAGGCTAGTGGTGGAGATCCTTCAGGTGGACAGGAGATTCTCGGAAGCCCCGGAGGTGGGCTGCTGAAGGAGCAGCAGGTGCTGCAGAAACTGTAGGTGGAATTTGGGTTGCTATCTACGTGGAAGGCGGTGGGGCAGCTGAGAAGGGCGAGAGGGGCGGTGTACGAATACGGGGAGAAAGCAAGCAGGATGCTGGTACAACAGTTGAGGAAGCAGGAGCCGGCGAGGGAGATCAGAAAAGTGAAGGACAAGGTGAGGGGGGGAGGGGGAGAATACGGTCCTGGACCCGGTGGGGGTAAATAGGGTGTTCAGGGACTTTTCCAGGAGGTTATCCGAGTCAGAACCCCCAACCGGGGTGGAGGGGATGAGGCGGTTTTTAGAGAGATTGGAGTTCCCAAGGGTGGAAGAGCTGGTGGAGGACCTGGGGGCCCCAATTGGGCTGGTTGAAGTGGTGGAGGGCTGGAGACGATGCAGTCGGGCAAGGCCCCGGGCCCGGACGGGTACCCAGTGGAGTTCTTTAAAATGTTCTCGGGAGCGCTGGGGCCCTTGTTGGTAAGGGTGTTTAATGAGTCCAAAGATGTGCAGGTTAGGTGCATTGGCCATGAGAAATTGCCCTTAGTGTCCAAAATTGCCCTTAGTGTTAGGTGGGGTTACTGGGTTATGGGGATAGGGTGGAGGTGTTGGCCTTGGGTGGGGTGCTCTTTCCAAGAGCCAGTGCTGACTCGATGGGCCGAATGGCCTCCTTCTGCACTGTAAATTCTATGAGGCTAGGGTGCGTGGGGTTCTTCCCCCCGACGATGTCGCAGGTCTCGATTTCTCTCATCCTGAAGCGGGAAAAGGACTCGGAACAGTGTGGGTTGTACAGGTCAATCCCCCTGCTAAATGTAGATGCCAAGCTATTGGCCAAGGTCCTGGCCTTGAGAATTGAGGATTGTGTACCAGGGTGATAGGAGAAGACCAGTTTGTGAAGGAGAAACATTTGGCGGCCAATATCAGAAGGCTGTTGAATGTGATAATGTTGCCCTCCGAGGAACGAGAGGTGGAGGTGGTGGTCGCCATGGATGCGGAAAAGGCGGATCAGGTGGAGTGGGAGTACTTATGGAAGGTCCTGGGACGGTTGCTGTACCAGGCACCGGTGGTGAGTGTGCAGACGAACCAGGTGAGTTCGGACTATTTTAGGCTGCATCGGGGACAAGGCAGGGATGTCCACTCTCCCTACTGCTTTTTGCCTTGGCTATAGAGCCACTGGCGATGGCGCTGTGGAGCACAGGGCCTCGCTATACGCGGATGATCTGCTTTTGTGCATTTCTGACCCGCAAGGGGGGGGGATTGGAGGGATTATGGGGATCCTAGAGGAATTTGGTCGGTTTTCGGGGTATAAACTGAATATGGGTAAAAACGATGCCGTTCAATGTGGCCGGGAATGGAGCTTTCAGTATTTGGGCATCCAGGTTGGGGGGGGGGGGGGGGGTAAAAGAAAAGAGGGAGGCATAGGGCGTTGGATAAGGTGGGAAATGGTTAGTGGGAAATTGTGTATGCAAGCCATGTTGGCTGGGTTTGGTTGGTGGTTGGGTTTGGTTGTCGGCTGGGTTTGGTTGTCGGCAGTGTTTGGTTGTCGGCTGGGTGTGTGTATGTAAGCCATGTTGGCTGGGATTGGTTGTCGGCTGGGTTTGGTTGTCGGCTGGGTTTGGTTGTTGGCTGGGTTTGGTTGTTGGCTGGGTTTGGTTGTTGGCTGGGTTTGGTTGTCGGCTGGGTTTGGTTGTCGGCTGGGTTTGGTTGTCGGCTGGGTGTGTGTATGTAAGCCATGTTGGCTGGGTTTGGTTGGTGGTTGGGTTTGGTTGTCGGCTGGGTTTGGTTGTCGGCAGTGTTTGGTTGTCGGCTGGGTGTGTGTATGTAAGCCATGTTGGCTGGGATTGGTTGTCGGCTGGGTTTGGTTGTCGGCTGGGTTTGGTTGTTGGCTGGGTTTGGTTGTTGGCTGGGTTTGGTTGTTGGCTGGGTTTGGTTGTCGGCTGGGTTTGGTTGTCGGCTGGGTTTGGTTGTCGGCTGGGTGTGTGTATGTAAGCCATGTTGGCTGGGTTTGGTTGGTGGTTGGGTTTGGTTGTTGGTTGGGTATGTGTTGTTCACTGGGTGTTTTTTCAAAATTGTTAAAATTATAAATGTCTTAATAAAAACATTTTAAAAAGATGCTATATAAATACAATTTCTGCTGTTATTATTGTAGCCATGCCGGTACATCCCTTTTGCTTTTGAGGGAAATAAAATTATTTATTTTTATGTATTCAAGAAGTGCAGAGAAATGTCACTGTGTTATAATGTTTTTTTAAAAATAATTTTTATTCAAATTTTCACAAAAAAGAAAACAATAACAGAAAATTCTAAGAACAAAAAAAAACAAATTTCACCCTCTCCAATTTAATAAACCCCGCCATATCGTTGACCCAGGCCTCCACGCTTGGGGGCCTCGCATCCTTCACTGAAGAAGAATCCTCCGCCGGGCTACTAGGGACGCAAAGGCCAGAATACCGGCCTCTTTCGCCTCCTGCACTCCCGGCTCCACTGCAACCCCAAATATTGCAAGTCCCCAGCCTGGATTGACCCTGGATCCTACCACCCTCGATACCGTCCTTGCTACACCCTTCCAAAATTCCCCCACCGCTGGGCATGCCCAGAACATATGGGCATGGTTTGCTGGGCTCCCTGAGCACCTAATACACCTGTCCTCACTCCCAAAGAACCGGCTCATCCTTGTCCCGGTCATATGAGCCCTATGCAGTACCTTAAACTGTATGAGGCTAAGCCTCGCACACGAAGAGGAGTTCACCCTTTCTAGGGCATCCGCCCACGTCCCCTCCTCAATCTCCTCACCCAGCTCCTCCTCCCATTTATCTTTCAGCTCCTCCACCGAGGCCTCATCTACCTCCTGCATCACCTGGTACACTTCCGAGATCCTCCCCTCTCCAACCCATACCCCCGAGAGCACCCTGTCCTGGACCCCACGCGGCGGCAGCAGGGGGAACCCCGCCACCTGCCGCCTGACAAACGCCCTTACTTGCATGTACCTAAAGGTGTTCCCCGGGGGGAGCCTGAACTTCCCTTCCAGCTCACCCAGGCTCGCAAACTTCCCGTCTATGGACAGGTCCCCCACCCTCCTGACACCTGCCCTGTGCCAACTCAGGGACCCGCCATCAATTCTCCCCGGAACCGGTGGTTCCCCCGTATCGGGGACCCCATTGAGGCCCCCACCTCCGCCCTGTGCCGCCTCCATTGCCCCCAAATCTTGAGGGTAGCTGCCACCACCGGGCTCGTGGTATACCTCGTCGGAGGGAGCGGCAGCGGCGCCGTTGCAAGCGCTTCCAGGCTCGTACCCACACAGGATGCCATCTCCAGCCTCTTCCATGCCGCCCCCTCCCCGTCCATTACCCACTTACGCACCATCGCTGCGTTGGCAGCCCAATAATACCTACAGAGGTTGGGCAACGCCAGCACCCCCCATCCCTGCCCCATCCAAGAACACCCGTCTCACCCTTGGAGTCCCGTGTGCCCACACAAACCCCGTAATGCTCCTGTTAACCCACCTGAAAAAGGCCTTCGGGATAAGGATGGGGAGGCACTGGAACAGGAACAGAAACCACGGGAGCACCGTCATCTTGACTGACTGCACCCTACCCGCCAAAGACAGCGGCAGCACGTCCCACCTCTTAAACTCCTCCTCCATTTGCTCCACCAGCCTTGTGAGGTTTAGCTTATGCAAGGCCCCCCAGCTCCTGGCCACCTGAACCCCCAAGTACCTGAAGCTCCTCTCCGCCCTTTTCAGTGGGAGCCTCCCAATCCCTCCCTCCTGGTCCCCCGGGTGTACCACAAACAGCTCGCTTTTCCCAAAGTTACGTTTATACCCTGAGAAATCCCCAAATTCCCGGAGAATCCCCATCACCACCGGCATTCCCCCCACCGGGTCCGCCACATACAACAATAGGTCATCCGCATAGAGCGACACTCGGTGCTCCTCCCCCCCCCGGACCAGCCCCCTCCAATCCCCCGACTCCCTCAGCGCCATAGCCAGGGGTTCAATTGCCAGCGCAAAAAGGTAGGGGGGACAGGGGACACCCCTGCCTCATCCCTCAGTATAGTCGAAAATACTCCGACCTCCTCTTATTCATGGCCACACTCGCCATCGGGGCCTCATACAACAGCCTCACCCAACTGACAAACCCCTCCCCAAACCCAAATCTTTCCAGCACCTCCCACAAGTACCCCCACTCGACCCGATCAAAGGCCTTCTCCGCATCTAGCGCCACCACTATCTCCGCCTCCCCTTCCACCGCCGGCATCATAATAACGTTCAAGAGCCTCCGTATATTAGTGTTCAGCTGCCTCCCCTTCACAAACCCCGTTTGATCCTCGTGGATAACCTGCGGCACACAATCTTCTATCCTCGCGGCTAAGATCTTTGCCAACAACTTGGCGTCCACATTCAGGAGTGAGATCGGCCTGTATGACCCACACTGCAGGGGATCCTTGTCTCGCTTAAGGATCAAGGAGATCAGTGCCCGAGACGTTGTCGGGGGCAAAGCCCCCCCCCCCCCCCCCCGCCTCATTGAAGGTCCTAACCAACAGGGGGCCCAGCTGGTCTGCATACGCCTTGTAAAATTCAACCGGGAACCTATCCGGCCCCGGCGCCTTCCCCGACTGCATGTTCCCTATCCCTTTAACCAGCTCCTCAAGCTCAACTGGCGCCCCCAGACCCTCCATCTGTCCCTCCTCCACCCTCGGGAATCTCAGCCGATCCAAAAAGCGCCTCATCCCCCCCTTCTCCGCCGGAGGTTCGGACCGATATAGTCTCTCATAAAAGTCCCTGAAGACCCCATTAATGTCTACCCCCCTCTGCACCACATTTTCTCCCCGGTCCTTAACTCCACCAATCTCCCTAGCCGCATCCCGCTTACAGAGCTGGTGTGCCAGCATCCTACTCGCCTTCTCCCCCTACTCGTACACCGCACCCTGAGCCTTTCGCCATTGAGCCTCCGCCTTTCTGGTGGTCAACAAGTCGAACTCAGCATGAAGGCTGCGCTGCTCCCTCGGCAATCCCTCCTCCGGGGCCTCCGTGTACCTCCTGTCCACCCTCAGCATCTCCCCCACCAATCTCTCCCTTTCTCTCTGCTCCCCTCTCTCCCTGTGGGCCCGAATGGAGATCAACTCCCCCCGAACCACCGCCTTCAGGCGCCTCCCAGACCGTCCACACTTGGACCTCCCCATTATCGTTGGCCTCCAGGTACCTCTCGATGCATCCTCGAACCCGCCCCCTCACATCCTCGTCCGCCAGCTGCCCCACCTCCAAGCGCCACAACGGGCGCTGGTCCCTCTCCTCCCCCAGCTCGAGGTCCACCCAATGCGGGGCATGGTCAGAAATGGCTATCACCGAGTTCTCAGCGTCTACTACCCCCGCAATCAGCGCCCTACTCAAAACAAAGAAGTCGATCCGGGAGTAGGCCTTATGCACATGGGAGAAGTATGAAAATTCCCTGGCCCTCGGCCTCGCGAACCTCTCATCTGGTCCACTCCTCCCATCTGGTCCATAAACCCCCTCAGCACCTTAGCCGCCGCAGGCCTCCTACCCGTCCTAGAACTGGATCGATCCAGTGGCGGATCCAGCACCGTGTTGAAAATCCCCCCCCATTATCAGGCCCCCCACCTCCAAATTTGGAATCCGGCCCAACATGCGCCGCATGAAACCCGCATCATCCCAATTCAGGGCATATACATTGACCAGCACCACCCGCTCCCCTTGCAGCTTGCCGCTCACCATCACGTACCTCCCGCCGCTGTCTGCCACCACACCCGACGCCTCAAACGACACCCTCTTCCCCACCAGGATCGCCAACCCCCGGTTTTTTGCATCCAGCCCCGAATGAAACACTTGGCCCACCCACCCCTTCCTCAGCCTGACCTGATCCACCACCTTCAGGTGCGTCTCCTGAAGCATAGCCACGTCCACCTTCAGCCCCCTCAGGTGCGCGAACACGTGGGACCGTTTGACCAGCCCATTCAGTCCCCTCACATTCCAGGTGATCAGCCAGATCGGAGGGCCACCTGCTCCCTCCCCCGTTGATTAGCCATTACCCTTCCGTAGTCCGCCACGTGCCTGCGCCCCCCGCTCAGCCCGTTCCCCACAGCGACAGACCCCCATCCTGATCCCCTCTGCACGCTCCAGCTCCTTCTTGACCATTCCAGCAGCAACCCGGTTACACCCCCCCCCCCCAAGCTAGGGACCCCCCTAGCTGCGTAACTCCGGTCATTGTACTGCCATAAGTCAGCCGACTCCTTACTGTGTTATAATGTTAATTAAATAAAACCAATTATTACTTGAAGGCCTATGTCTCAACTGGGCAGTGTATCCAATGAGCCATTCAAACTGAGGGGTACCCAGCGGCATGTCATACATTTTAGTACCCCGGGCAGCACGGTGGCCTAGTGGTTAGCACAACCGCCTCACGGCGCTGAGGTCCCAGGTTCGATCCCGGCTCTGGGTCACTGTCCGTGTGGAGTTTGCACGTTCTCCCCGTGTCTGCGTGGGTTTCGCCCCCACAACCCAAAAAAAAATGTGCCGAGTAGGTGGATTGGCCATGCTAAATTGCCCCTTAATTGGAAAAAATAATTGGGTAATCTAAATTTAAAAAAAAAATACATTTTAGTACCCAAATAGCATGATTAGCTCAACTCAACTTACCATCAAGTCTTTCAGCCAATTCCTTTGTAAACAATATGTTTGCAAGTTTACTTTGACAGTATGCTGCCTTTGTGTCATATTTTTTCTTTTCCCAGTTGAGGTCATTGAAATCAATTTGCCCCACTTTGTGAGCTAGCGAAGATACATTTATGATGCGACCACTTCCAGAGTTCTTCAACTTCTCAAGCAACAGGTTTGTCAACAAAAAATGACCTTCATTAAAAGAAGATAATTTTAATGTCACTATGCTTCAAGAATAATGCTTTAATGAATGAAAAACAGTCACCAACTTGTACCTGTGTCCTTTTAAAGAAAAACGCGCAAGCAAGCAGTTTTCTATCAACTCCAGAACCTGGTGTTCGGGTAGGAAACAGTTAACAGTCAGGGAGTGTTGAAGTCAGTAATTAGAGGTAAATTGGTGAAATACACCACAGTGCATATAAAATAGGGGATACAGGCGTCATGAGTTGGAGTTTCAGGTCATTGGGAGCAAAACTCTTTCTGGAAGTCAAAACTTGGTTTCTTTGCTACAAACTGCGATTGGAGTTTTAACACCTAGGCCATTGCACAGTTACAATCAGTTTTTTCCATCTGAACTTTTAGAAATGTTATAAGTTGCAGGCATAGGCTCTCATTTTGAAAAGATCAAAACTTTAAAACAGTTGCTTCTTGTATTTTGGTACTAATAGTATTAGCTGCTGATTCATTCTGTGCCCTGATACTATTGCATCATTTTGGAAAGATTTAAGGAAGTGTATTCTGTGCCACTTGTTTCAGAAGAAAAAAAATTGAAGGAAACAACTTGAAGATAAAAGGTATGATTGCTGCACCAAATTAGAAAATGTCAAGAACTTGAAAGTGCAAATACATCACCCACTTAAAATGCAACTTAAGAGCCCGTCAGTGACTTGCGTGCAGCTAACAAAATGTGTTTTGAAATTTCCCCAATTCAATGTCATGTCTATTCAGCCTGACACTAAGAGGCCAGAAGGCCCATACAACATGCTGGACAGAAATCTCTTAGCTAGGGCAGCACAATGGTGCATTGGTTAGCTCTACTGCCTCACGGCGCCGAGGTCCCAGGTTCGATCCTGGCTCTGGGTCACTGTCCGTGTGGAGTTTGCACATTCTCCCCGTGTTTGCGTGGGTTTCGCCTCCACAACCCAAAGGTGTGCAGGCTAAATTGCCCCTTAATTGGAAAAAATTAATTGGGTACTCTAAATTTTTTTTTTTAAATCTCACAGCTATTACTGAGAACACAGCACCAAACAATAAATGTGTAAGACTTTCAGAATGTGTGTGGGGGATGTGGTGGCGAAGCTTCCTGAGGGTTTAGAGGTAAAAGTTCTAACTGCAAACCCAAAAAACAAAGCCCCAAGTTCAATCCATGATCTAATCTCATCTAGAGCGGTGTTAGACATGCAATGTTCACTTGGACAATTTTTCAGAGGTTTGGTGGCACCTTCCAATCTTACCTTAGAATTAGTCAATACGTGAAAATAATAAAAAAGGGGTGGGGGGTGGGAAGGAGGAGTTGCCAAAGATGTATGCCAATTATTAGAGACAATGCTGAGGTTTCAGCAGGAGTTGCCAAAAATTCATTAAACCTTTTATGCCTTCCTGACTGCTTACTTGACTCAGCTGAGAAGGGACCCGATTAATAACAATAATATTTTTATTATCACTTCAAAGACCACCCAAACACTGGTGATGGGACAAGTCAGTTTCACCTGCAGTCCCTTCAATGCATGCTCCAACTTTAGACTCGCACTAAACAAATTCAACCACCATCACAAACATTTTAAGAAGTGTTCCTTAAACATACATGTGTTCTGCAACTCAATTGGAAGATAAATGTACTTCACATTGAAAATTTTCAGAACCTTTCAAGGTTAGTACTGTGATTGATGATAATATTGTTTCTTTGAACATTCCATCTGCACTTGACACTGCCTTAAACAGAATCCATCAATTTGGTAGGTAATTTATTTTCATCGGGCAATGTTGTTTTGAAAACTAGTATTTTGTTAACAGACAAAGCGAGCTTGAACATGAAATAACATGCTATCCTAGAATTACCTTGGGTTCAGCATCGCATATTGCTTTTCCTGAAATACACATTATATTTACTTTATTATGAGTTGGTTTCAGTATTTTCATGCAACAGCGTTATTTTATGATCAAGCCTCCCAAGTCCTTTTAAATATCTTTTAAGGATCAAGTTTATTTTAAGAGTTAGAGTTCCTCATAAACACAAATAGAGAAGTGGATTTCTAACCAACAACAGGAAACAGCCAACAGTTCTCCATATAGTGACATTCTGTTATTAGCTATATCATTAAGTAGAGGAGCAGAGTGAATGAGAAAAGAAAATATTGTGAGCTAACTCTTGCACATCTCCTGCTGGTTCATTACAGAATAGCAGCAGCAGAAGACAGAGCAAGTCTTTCTTCTCAGCTGGGGATTGGCACTGGCATGGCCCAAGAGAAGATGAGGGGGAAAAAAAGACAAATTAGTTATAGAAAGGGAGAGTAATTTTAACCAAATGATAATGCAAATGACCAGATGCAAAAAGCAAAGCCAAATTGATTCCATCAAATGACTGCTTGGCAGGTTAGGTTAAAGTTATACCCAATGAATTTCCTACCCCGCTGTCAAACAATTTTATATGGAATAAAGTGAAAACAAGTTCAACACATGTGAAGCTGGAAGATGTATGCAGAGCTTACCAAGGTGATTTACACCAAATTGCATTTCAAATCCATCTTCTGTTTTCCAGTAAGGACATCGCATAATGCCAGCATTGTTAATCAACACATTTATATTCTCTTCCTCTAAAAGAAAAATAACACAAGTTTTGAATTTCAGGCAAGCTTACAGTAAGTGTACTCTGCAGTCGTTTTCATTGCTAACGAAATGCAAACTGTGCCCTTAAATGTGATAACAACAAATCCATATAAACTCTGATGCTGCAGGTTTCCCATCAATCCTTGCATTAGTTTGGTTCAACAGCTAAGGAGTTATTGTATTGAAATCCACAATGGGTAAAGGTTCAGTTGTAGATTTTTAAAAAAAGTTTGACATTGAAGTCAACAAACATTTTACAAAAAGATCAGAGGACTACTTCTGTATATTAACATACTTTAGACAATACTATCATTAGGGGTTAGAGTAGTTATTAAAAGAAAGTGACAATAAAGCATAAAAATACTCAACTGGAAGGGTGCTAATTTTAGTGATTGCAAAAGGGATCTAAGCTTAGATCGGAATGAATGATTGTATGGTAAAACAATAAATAAGCAATGAGAGGACATGGGGCTGGTTTAGCACAGGGCTAAACAGCTAGCTTTTAAAGCAGACCAAGCAGCGCGGGTTCAATTCCCATACCAGCCTCCCCGAACAGATGCCGGAATGTGGGACTAGGGGCTTTTCACAGCTTCATTTGAAGCCTACTTGTGACAATAATCGATTTTCATTTTCATTTTCAAAGAGCCGAACTGTTGTGTACAGACCAAAAACATTCCCAGGAGGAGGGAAAAGAAGGGCATTCTAAGCTAGAGTGACTCAACATATGGAGATTAAATGAAACGGAAAAAGGAGGCTTACAATTAATGCCAGGTTCATCACTCGATAGAGAATCAAACCAAATAAAGAAAAGTTTAGAGGAGAGCTGAAAGGAAATGAAGAGCAGAGTGTACGAAAATAGATTGGTGGGCAAAAAAAGAGTATGCTGCCAATGTCACACTAAAGGATGAAAAGGCATATCAAGTAGATACGATAAAGCTTATAAGGAGGTACTCTAATGTTAGCGGGTCTCAAGGTAGAAAAGTCACCCAGTCCAGGTTGGGTGTGTAATAGGTTGCTGAGGTAGGTAAGGGTAGAAATAGTGGTGGCTCTGGCTACAATTTTCCAATCCCCCCTTTGCTATGGAAATAGTGTCAGGGCACTGAAAGGTTAAAAATGTTACACCTTGTTAAAAATAAGGGAGGGAGATAAACCAGGTATCTATAGGCCAGTCGGCCTAATGTAGGAAATATTTATAGACAATAATTCTGGATTAGGTTAACATTCACTTTGAAAAAAATGGGTTAATCAATGACAACCAGCGCACATTGATTAAAGGCAAACTGTATTTGACTAACTTGATTGAATTATTTTATAAAGTAACAGATGTTTTTTTAAATTCATTTACGGGATGTGGGCGGCGCTGGTTAGACCGGCATTTATTGCCCACCCCTATTTGCCCTTCAGACGGTGGTGGTGAGTTGCTTTCTTGAACCGCTGCAGTTCCAGGATTTGCCCCAACGGCAGTGAAGGAACAGTGACATATTTCCAAGTCAGGGTGGTGAGTGACTTAGAGTGGAAGCACCAGGTGGTGGGTTTCCCAGGTATCTGCTGCACTTGTCCTTCTAGATGGTAGTGGGTTTGGAAGGTGCTGTCTAAGGAACCCTGGTGCTTAACTAGTCTGTGAGACTGCTCCTCCAACTTTGACCAAACCCCTAGATGTTAGTAAGGAGGACTTTGCATGGTCGACAGGGCTGGGTTTTCTGTTGTCGTTTCCGGTGAGTGGTGGCCCGTCTGATTTCATTCCTTTTTTATGTTTTCGTAGCGGTTGAATACAATTGAGTGGCTTGCTAGGCCATTTTTCAGAGGGCATTTAAGAGTCAACCACATTGCTGTAGGACTGGAGTCACATGTAGGCCAGACCAGGTAAGGATGGCAGATTTCCTTCCCCAAAGGAAATTAATGAACCAGATGGGTTGAGAAGGATGATGTGGTTCATGTTGTGTACTTTCTTTTTCTTTTTTTAATTCAGAGTACCCAATTCATTTTTTCCAATTAAGGGGCAATTTAGCATGGCCAATCCACCTAGCCTGCACATTTGGTTGTGGGGGCGAATCCCACGCAAACACGGAGAGAACGTGCAAACTCCACACGGACAGTGACCCAGAGCCGGGATCGAACCTGGGACCTCAGCGCCGTGAGGCCGCTGTGCTAACCTACTGCGCCACCGTGCTGCCCACCATGTTGTGTACTTTCAAAAGTAATTCAATAAAGCACCACAGAACAGATGTGTTAGCAAAACTGTCCAGGTCAAATTCATAGAATCACAGAATCCCTACAGTGCAGAAAGAAACCATTTGACCCATCTAGTTTACACCAGCCCTTTGAAAGACTACCCTACCTCGGCCCAATCCCCTGTCCTATAACCTCATCCTAAGGGGCAATTTATCATGGCCAATCCACCTAACCTGCACATCTTTGGACTGCGGGAGGAAATTGGAGCACTCAAAGCAAAACACACACAGGAATGTGCAAACTCCACACAGAGTCAGCCAAGGGCAGAATTGAATTTGGGTCCCTGGCGCTGTGAGGCAGCAATGCGAACCACTGTGCCACCACTGCCCCTTGGGTCTATTTCCTTTCGTTAGTGATCCTTCTGTCAGTGGAAGCAATTTTATTTTAAAGGAATTAGAGCAGCAGCGACTGTGAGGGTAAAGTAAAATTGATTAAGGGTCTGAAAGCAGAGTATAGTAATGAATGGTTGTTTACAAGACTGGAAGGAAATATATAGCAGTGACCCTCAGGGACCACTACTCCATTCCTCCCTCCACACCCTTAGAATCATAAACTCATAGAAGTTACAGTGCAGAAGGAGGCCATTCGCCCATCGGGTCTGCAATGGCCCTTGGATAGAGCATCCTACTTAAGCCCACACCTCTACCCTATCCCTGTAACCCCACCTAAACTTTTTGGACACTAAGGGCAATTTTGCATGGGCAATCCACCTAACCTGCACATCTTTGGACTGTGGGAGGCAACCGGAGCACCTGGAGAAAACCCACGGAGACACGGGGAGAACATGCAGACTCCGCACAGACAGTGACTCAAGCCGGGAATCGAACATGGACCCCGGAGCTATGAAGCAACAGTGCTAACCACTGTGCTACCGTGCCCATCCATGTGGTTGCATGTAATTCAGTCTACAGCTGTCTTCCAGCCCAAAAGACAGCAAGCTTGTAAAACATGGCAGGAACTGGGAATTCCTACTTCCGAATTTCCCTTCTGCAAATTGTCCCCTCCTGCCCAGGCTCTTCTGGCTCTAAGTTAACAGGCCTATGGAATAAAAAACCAACAAAATTACGTTAAACCTTTCTAAATCATTGGGTCAGTTCTGGGCACCACACATTAAGAAGGATGCCAAGAGCTTGAAGAGGATGGAAAGGAGATTTACTGGAACGGGATTGGTGATGAGGGACATCAGTTATATGGTGAAACCAGAGAAGCTAGGATTGTTCCCTTAAAGCAGGGAAAAGCGACTTCCGGTTACGGCTATGCGGAGCTAAGCTGCACGTTCGGCAGCTCCCGCTAAAAACGGACTTTGGGGCTCTTTTCAGGGCCCCCAACGGAGCCTTTTCGACGATTCCTGACGTGGGAAGGGGTCTGCAGTAGATCCCCAGGGTTCTATGATCCGGACCAGGAGTGGGGTGAGCAGAAAAGCGGTGGCAGCGCCCCTGGAAAAGCGGGGGAAGGGAAACAAAATTGCGGCCGGCAGAGGCCTCGAGGAATTGAGGCAGCGGGCGCAGGAGCAGCAGGCGACTCTTCTGCGATGCTTCCAGGAGCTTACGGTGGAGCTGCTGGAGTCGCTGAAGGCTACCACCAGACAGCCCAGGGGGCCACAATCCGGGAGCTGCAGCAGCAGGCCTCCGAAAGGGAGGATGAGGCCGCGGCCGTCGCGGGGAAGGTGGAGATGCACGAGGCGCTCCATAAAAAGTGGCAGGAGCGGTTTGAGGAGCTGGACAACCGGTCGAGGCTGAAGAATTTACGGATCCTGGGCCTCACGGAGGGGCTGGAGGGGTCGGACCTGGCGGCCTATGTGGTCGTTATGCTGAACTCGTTGATGGGAGCTGGGTCCTTCCAGGGGCCCCTGGAGTTGGAGGGGGCCCACAGAATACTGGCTAGGAGGCCCAAGCCGAATGAGCCGCTGCGGGCGGTGTTGGTGCGGTTTCACCCGTTCGTTGACCGGGAGTGCGTGCTCCGGTGGGCCAAGAGGGAGCGGAGCAGCAAGTGGGAGAACACGGAGGTGCGGATCTTCCAGGACTGGAGTGCGGAGGTGGCTAAGCGGAGGGCCGGGTTCAACCGGACGAAGGAGGTGCTCCACAGACGGAGTGTGAAGTTTGGCATGTTGCAGCCGGCGCGTCTGTGGGTCACCTACAAGGACCGTCATCATTATTTTTAGTCCCCGGAGGAGGCGTGGGCCTTTGTGGAGGCCAAGAAACTAGATTCAAACTGAGGGTCAAGGATGGGGGTTTTGTATGAAAATGTAACTGTGTTTAATTTTTTCTCTGGGGGGGGGGGGTTTCTCTGTTTAATGCAGGATGTGTGTTGGCTTGAGGGTGGGTGGGGTGATGTCTTTATGTCTTTTTGTATGGGTCTGAAGGGCGGGTTCGGGCAGGGAGGTAAACTGGGAGTGCAGGGAGCTGGTGGTGGGGACTGGCAATGGGAGCTGCCCTAGAGGAGGCGGGGTTGGGCAGTGTGAAAGCGCGGGCTTTTCTCTGGTTTCCCGCGCTGCGGGATGATGGGGGGGTGGGGGGGGCAGTTGATGGGCACAAAGGAGGAGGAGTAGTCCCACGTGGGGAGGGTTCGGTGGTGTGGCGGGAGTCGCCGGGGTCAGCAGAAGTTAGCTGGCTCACGGGAGTGCTGCGGAGGGAGGGGCGCGGCTAGAAGGGGGTCCTAGCCTGCGGGGGGGGGGGGGGGGGGGGGGGGGGGGGTTACCAGGTTGCTGCTGAAATGGCCAGGAAGGAGCTGGAGTATGCAGGGGGTGCTGGGGTGGGGGGGGAATTGCCGCCATGGGGGACAGGCCGAGCGGGGGATGCTGGCCTGTTGCGGGCAGGGGATGGGTTATGGCTAGTCGGCAGGGGAGGGGGGCAGGGTGCCCTCTGATCCGGCTGATAACCTGGAATGTGAGGGGGCTGAATGGGCCGGTCAAACGGGCCCGGGTGTTTGCGCACTTGAAGGGGCTGAAGGCGGATGTGGCCATGCTCCAAGAGACACACCTGAAGGTGGCGGACCAGGTTCGGCTGAGGAAGGGGTGGGTGGGTCAAGTATTTCATTCAGGGCTGGATGAGAAGAATCGGGGGGTGGCGATCCTGGTGGGAAAGAGGGTGTCGTTTGAGGCGTTAAATGTGGTGGCTGACAGTGGCGGGAGGTATGTGATGGTGAGTGGTAAGCTGCAGGTGGAGCGGGTGGTGTTGGTGAATGTTTACGCCCCAAACTGGGACGATGCGGGGTTTATGCGGCGCATGTTGGGCCGCATTCTGGACCTGGAGGTGGGGGGCCTGATCATGGGGGGGAGACTTCAACACGGTGCTGGATCCCCCATTGGACCGATCCAGGTCCCGGACGGGTAGGAGGCCGGCGGCGGCTAAGGTGTTGAGGCTGGTTTATGGATCAGATGGGAGGGGTGGATCCCTGGAGGTTTGTGAGGCCAAGGGCCAGGGAGTGCTCGTTTTTCTCCCACGTGCATAAGGCCTATTCTAGGATTGATTTTTTTTGTCCTGAGCAGGGGGCTGGTTTCGAGGGTGGAGGATGCTGAATACTCTGTCATTGCCATTTCGGATCATGCCCCGCACTGGGTGGACCTCAGGCTGGGGGAGGAGAGGGACCAGCGTCCGCTCTGGCGCTTGGAGGTGGGGCTGCTGGCAGACGAGGAGGTGGCCGGGAGGGTTCGGGTGTGTATTAAGAGGTACCTTGAGGCCAACGATAACGGGGAGGTCCGCGTGGGGACGGTCTGGGAGGCATTGAAGGCGGTGATTAGAGGGGTGTTGATTTCCATCCAAACCCATAGGGAGAGGGGGGAGCAGAGGGAGAGGGAGAGACTGATAGGGGAGATGGTGAGGGTGGAAAGGAGATATGCGGAGGCTCCGGAGAAGGGATTGCTGAGGGAGTCGTGTAGCCTTCAGGCCAGGTTCGATTTACTGACCACCAGAAAGGCGGAAGCTCAGTGGAGGAAAGCACAGGGGGCGGTGTATGAATATGGGGAGAAGGCGAGCAGGATGCTGGCACACCAGCTCCGAAAGCGAGACGCGGCCAGGGAGATTGGGGGAGTGATTTCCTTGATCCTTAAGCGGGACAAGGACCCTCTGCAGTGTGGATCATATAGGCCAATCTCGCTGTTAAACGTGGACGCCAAGCTGCTGGCAAAGATCTTAGCCACAAGAATAGAGGATTGTGTGCCGGGGGTCATTCACGAGGACCAGATGGGGTTTGTAAAGGGAAGGCAGTTGAATACCAACATACGAAGGCTCCTCAATGTCATTATGATGCCGGCTGTGGAAGGGGAGGCGGAGATAGTGGTGGCATTAGATGCGGAGAAGGCCTTTGATAGGGTTGAGTCGGGGTATCTGTGGGAGGTGTTGGAAAGGTTTGGTTTTGGGGAGGGGTTTTCCCGGTGGGTGAAGTTGCTTTATGAGGCCCCGATGGCGAGTGTAGCCACGAATAGGAGGAGGTCGAAGTACTTTCGGCTGTACCGGGGCACGAGACAGGGGTGTCCCCTGTCCCCCTTGCTCTTTGCGTTGGCAATTGAGCCCTTGGCCATGGCGTTGAGGGAGTCAGGGAACTGGAGGGGCCTGGTGCGGGGTGGGGAGGAACATCGATGTGTCGCTTTATGCGGACGACCTGTTGCTGTATGTGGCGGACCCGGTGGGGGGATGCCGGAGGTGATGAGGATTCTCAGCGAATTTGGGGGCTTCTCTGGGTATAAGCTCAACCTGGGCAAGAGCGAGTTGTTCGTGGTGCACCCGGGGGATCAGGAGGAGGGGATTGGTAGGCTCCCACTGAAGCAGGCAGGGAGGAGCTTCAGGTACCTAGGAGTCCAGGTGGCTGGGAGCTGGGGGGCCCTGCACAAACTCAACCTCACAAGGTTGGTGGAGCAAATGGAGGAGGAGTTCAAAAGGTGGGATATGTTACTGCTGTCACTGGCAGGTAGGGTGCAGTCCGTCAAGATGACGGTGCTCCCGAGGTTTTTGTTCCTGTTCCAGTGCCTTCCAATCCTTATCCCGAAGGCCTTTTTTAGGAGAGTTAACAGGAGTATTACGGGATTTGTGTGGGAACATGGGACTCCGAGGGTGAGAAGGGTGTTCTTGGAACGGGGCAGGGATAGGGGGGGGGGGGCTGGCGCTGCCCAACCTCTGTGGGTAGTATTGGGCTGCCAACGCAGCGATGGTGCGTAAGTGGGTAATGGACGGGGAAGGGGCAGCATGGAAGAGGATGGAGCTGGCGTCCTGTGTGGGCACGAGCCTGGAGGCGCTGGTAACAGCGCCGTTGCCGCTCCCTCCTACGAGGTATACCACGAGCCCGGTGGTGGCGGCTACCCTCAAAATTTGGGGGCAATGGAGACGGCATAGGGGAGAGGTGGGGGGCTTGATGGAGTCCCTGATACAGGGGAAACCACCGGTTTGTTCCAGGGAGCATCGATGGCGGATTTCTGGGCTGGCACAGGGTAGGTATTAGGAGGTTGAGGGACCTGTTTGTGGATGGGAGGTTCGCGAGCCTGGGTGAGTTAGAGGGGAAGTTTGGGCTCCCCCCGGGGAACATGTTTAGGTACATGCAGGTTAGGGCGTTTGCCAGGCGGCAGGTTCTCCCCTTGCTGCCCCAACGTGCGGTACGGGACAGGGTGCTCTCGGGGGTGTGGGTTGGAGGAGGGAGGATTTCGGACATATACCGCGTAATGCAGGAGGTAGATGAGGCCTCGATGGAGGAGCTGAAGGGTAAATGGGAAGAGGAGCTGGGTGAGGAGATTGAGGAGGGGACGTGGGCGGATGCCCTGGAAAGGGTGAATTCCTCCTCTTCCTGTGCGAGGCTTAGCCTCATACAGTTCAAGGTGCTGCATAGGGCCCACATGACTGGGACGAGGATGAGTAGGTTTTTCGGGGGTGAAGACAGGTGTGCTAGGTGCTCGGGGAGCCCAGCGAATCACGCCCATATGTTTTGGGTATGCCCAGCGCTGGGGGAATTTTGGAAGGGGGTAGCAAGGACGGTGTCGAGGCTGGTGGGATCCAGGGTCAAGCCAGGCTGGGGACTCGCAATTCTTGGGGTTGCAGTGGAGCCGGGAGTGCAGGAGGCGGTGTCCTGGTCTAGTAGCCCGGCGGAGGATCTTGCTTCAATGGAAGGACGTGAGGTCCCCAAGCATAGAGGCCTGGATCAAGGATATGGCGGGGTTTATCAAACTGGAGAAGGTGAAATTTTCCCTGAGGGGATCAGTACAGGGGTTCTTTAGGTGGTGGCAGACTTTCCTGGACTTCCTGGCGGAACGGTAGGGAAATAGGCCAGCAGCAGCAGCAACAGGAAGGGGGGGAGGGGAGAAGTGTGTACATGGGTTCGTGGGATGTGGCGGGTGTTATCTCTTTCCTTTCTGTTGTTTGCTTTTTTTTGTTTTTGATTTAGTAGTTGCTTTTGTAGGGGGGTGGGTGTTGTTCTTGGGTCTTTACAATGGTTATTCTGTTAATATTGTTTTGTAATTTATATTTTGTGAAAACCTTAATAAAAATTACTTTTTTAAAAAAAACAGGGAAAAGCAAGGGGAGATTTAAAAAAGATATTCAAATTATAAAGCTGAAAATTTCTTCAACTTATAGAAGGGTCACTAACCAAAGGAAACAGATCCAAGGAGCAGGAACTATGATCTGGAATGCACTGCCTGAAAGAGTGGCAGAAGCAGGTTCAACAGTAACTTTCAACAAGAATGCTCCGTGGAGGAAAATTGCAAGGTTATGGGGAAAGAATAAGTAGCTTGGGCTAATTGGATAGCTCTTTCATGTACATTGATTCAAAAAGTCTCCTTTTGTGCTGTAAGATTGTGTGATTTTTCCAGAAATTATATAAATTGTTTTCTCAAATTTAGTTTTACATCAGTTATTTTGCAATTTTGTTGGATGGATAAAAAGCAACCCTTTTCCACTTAAATCCAAAAATAGCAAATTAAATCAACCAGGTTAGAAAATAAGTGACCTGCTATAATTCAGTATAAACTAGTCTCAAATGGTTGATGGAAATAATCAATGTTTTACCTTCAGTTATTTTTTTGGCAAACTCTCGAATCGATTTAAGTGATGCAAGGTTAAGGTGCCTGGCATATACATGATGACTCAGGGTTTCACTTCTAATTTCTCGAGCTGCTGTTTCACATTTCTCCATATCCCGACATGCCATTATAATCCTGCCACCTACACAGAGAGAAGAATTTTAATACAATTTTCCAGCCCTTCCTTGCTCATTACCACATTTTTGTTCTATTAGAAGTGCCAACTCCTACTGGGTTAAGATTTCACAGATCCCAACACCCACATTATTGACCATTCTTTTTTTTTAAATTTAGAGTACCCAATTATCTTTTCCAATTAAGGGGCAATTTAGCGTGGCCAATCTACCTATCCTGCACATCTTTTGGGTTCTGGGGGTGAAACCCATGCAGACACGGGGAGAATGTGCAAACTCCACACGGACAGTGACCCAGAGCCGGGATTCGAACCCGGGTCCTCAGCGCCGTAGGCAGCAATGCTAACCACTGCACCACCGTGCTGCCCTTTATTGACCATTCTTCATGCACAAATCTAAACAGCGAGGTTACTGGGTTGTTACTGTTGTTGAGAAGTTCAATTATCATCTCACGATAGCCACGTGTACTTTTCAACAGGATTTAAAAAGTTTATTCTGGGGGTGGTGCTTCTGGAAAAGCTGGCATTTATTGTGCATCACTTGTTTCCCAAGGTGATAGTGATGGACCTTCTTGAAGTATTACAGTTTGAGTAAAGGTACTCTTATAATGCGGTTAGGTATGGATTCTGACAGCAACCATAAAGGACAGTAATATATCTCAAATCAAGATGGCCTGTGACAAAGGACAACTCAGAGCTGATGACATTCTTCCTGCTTCCCTCGTCATCCGTAGGGACTGTGGGTTTAGGAGATATTGTCAAAGAAATAGTAGTTGTTGCAGTTCAACATGTGCACAGCACATACGATAGCCACAGTACATTAGCAAGTCGACGGATTGGATGTTTAGGGACTACATTGAAAACACAAGAACAGATCTTGGGTCTTCTGACTTTTATAATTTAGTGGTTTCCTGTGAAATACCAATACCCACAAAGCCATCATGGGAGCTTATATAACTGTTCAATAAAAATCATTTCAAAGTGGCCCATATCCCTGATTCTATTGCCAAGAATGCAGGCTTTCTGTTCCCAGACTGATACCATTTCACCTGTCACTAGGTGGACTAAGGTAGCAATCAGCCAGGCCTTCTTTCTGATTTTCATTCCCCATTCAGTAGACCAGCTCAGCCTCACTCTAGCACAATTAACAATTATATCATGGGCGGAATTCTCCGCTCCCGCGAAAAATCGTGAAAGGCGTCGTGGGGGCCCGGGGGCTAGGAGCGGCGCTCTGAAACTCTCGGCCGCCGGCCCATGACGCTTGCGTCAAGGCGGTGCGCCTAGAATGACGCGACGGCGGCGCCTAAGTGACATCAGCCGCGCATGCGCAGGTTGGCCGGCTCCAACCCGCGCATGCGTGGCTGACGCCACGACGGCTGATGGCTCAAACCTGCGCATGCGCGGTTGCCGTCTTCCCCTCCGCTGCCCCGCAAGACATGGCGGCTTGATCTTGCGGGGCGGCGGAGGGGAAAGAGTGTGTCCCTTTGAGACGCCGGCCCGACGATCGGTGGGCACCGATCGCGGGCCAGTCCCCTCCCAAGCACAGCCGTGGTGCTCACTCCCCTCTCCGCCCGCCACAAGCTTCAAACCAGCTTTCGGCGCCATGTTCACGACGGCAGCGACCAGGTGTGGTTGCCGCCGTCATGAACCGGTCGCGAACGGCAGGCCGCTCGGCCCATCCGGGTGGGAGAATCGCGGGGGGGCGTGTTGTGAGTAGCCCGGCCCTCCCGCGATTCTCCCACCTGGCGTGGGGAGCGGAGAATCGCGCCCTATGTCTTTAATGTAATTGAAAAATCAAGACATTTCAGAAGAGCATTTTGAAACAAAATATAAAACCAAGCGTAATTTTTTGTTGTTGATTTAAAAAGTATCCAATCCCCCCGACCCCCACCCCATCCACCAATTCGGGGGCAATTTAGCATGGCCAGTCCACCTACCCTGCACATCTTTGGGTTGTGGGGGTGAGACCCACATAGACATGGGGAGAATGTGCAAACTCCACACAGTGACCCGGGGACTGGGATTGAACCTGGTTCCTTGACACCGTGAGGCAGAAATGCTAACCACTGTGCCGCTCAAAACCAAGAAACATAAGGGAAGATTAGACTATATGATCAAAGCTGGCCAAAGAGCCAGGTTTTAAAAAACATCTTAAAAGGAGGAAAGCAAGACAGGGAGGAGAGCTGTAGGGATGGTATTCCAGAGGTTAGGGTCTAGATAGCTGGAGGCATTTCCACCAGTGTTGCAGCAATTAAAATCAGGATGCTCAAGAGGTCAGAATTAGATGAGCGCAGATATCTTGGAGGAACGTGGGGCTGGATGAGAGAGGAATGTGGGGCTGGATGAGAGAGGAATGTGGGGCTGGATGAGAGAGGAATGTGGGGCTGGATGAGAGTGGAATGTGGGGCTGGATGAGAGGAATGTGGGGCTGGATGAGAGAGGAATTGGGGCTGGATGAGAGAGGAATGTGGGGCTGGATGAGAATACAGAGGTGGGGAGGGGTGTGCTCATTGATCAATTTGAAAAGGAGGATTAAAATTTTAGAATCAAGGCATTGCTGATTGGGAGCCAATATAAGTCAGTGAGCACAGGGGTGGTGGGTGAATGGGATATGATGAGAGTAAGGACATGAGCAAGGATAGACAAGTTGAGGTAACAAAGGCATGAATGAGGATTTGAGCAGCAACGAGCTAAGGCAGGAGAGAGGTTGGGTGAATTATAGAGTAGAAATGGGCAGACTTGGTGCTAGCATGAATAAGTGGTTGGGAGCCCAACCTGGAGTCAAAGTTGATATCCAAAGTGGCAAATAGTCTAGTGGCAGACAGTTGCCAGGGAGAGGGATGGAGTTGGTTGCTTGAGAGCAGAGTTTAAAGCGTGGAGCAAAGACAATGGCTCAATTTTTCCCAAAATTTAATTGAAGAATTTTCAACTTATCCAGTACTGGTTGGCAGGTATGATAATAATAATCTTTATTAGTGTCACAAGTAGGCTTACATTAACACTACGGTGAAGTTACTGTGAAAATCCCATAGTTGCCACACTCCACCGCCTGTTCGGGTACACTGAGGGAGAAATTAGAATGTCCAATTCACCCAAAAAGCTTGGCCACGATTCTCCGCTCCCCACGCGGGGTGGGGGGGGGGAAGAATCGCGGGAGGGCCGGGACAATCACGCCACGCCGTCCTGGCACCCCCCGCGATCCCCCCCCCCAAGCCCGGATGGGCCGAGCGGCCTGACGACCCCGACCGGTTCACGGCGGCGGCAACCACACCTGGTCGCTGCTGGCGTGAATATCGCGCGACAGGTAAGTGTGGGGTCTGTGGGGGGCAGAGAGAGGATCGAGCACCACGGGCGTGCTCGTCAGATGTCTGGCCCGTGATCGGTGCCCGGGGGGGGTGGGGGGGGGGGGGGGGGGGGAATAGGGGGCGAGGAGCGGCCTCCGACGCCGGAGTGAAACACTCCGGGTTTCACTCCAGCGCGGCGCTTAGTCTACCTTTGGGAGAATCGCGCCCCTTGTCTTTCGGAACTTGTGGGAGAAAACCGGAGCACTCGAAGGAAACCCACTCAGACATGGGTAGAACGCGCAGACTCCGCACAGACAATGACCCAAGCAGGAATCAAACCTGGGACTGTGAAGCAACAGTGCTAACCGCTGTGCTACCGTGCCACCCATAATTTAACCGAGGAGTCAAGAGGGTTTCTGATGAGGTAGAGCTGAGTGTCATCATCGTATATGGCAAAGCTAATGCCATGCTCTCTAATGGGAACAGCATGTAATTGAGAAATGGGATGGGGCTAAGAATAATTACTTGTGGAACACAGAAGTAACTGTGTGGGAGTGGAAAAGTAGTCATTGGAAGTGATACTCTGATAACGAGTAGATAAATAAGAATGGAATCAGGCAAGAACAGTCCTAACCCAGTTGAACAATAGTGGACAGGTGTTGGAAAAAGGCGATATAGTCAACCATACTGGTCAAGAAAGAGGAGGAAAGATAGCTTACCTTTGTCACAGCCATACAGGATGCCATTTGTGACTTTGCCAAGAGTCATTTTGGTGCTGTAGCAGGAGCATAAATCAGATTGGAGGAAGTTCCAGGAAAGGTGGGCACGAATTGAGAGGCCACAAAATGTTCAAGAGTTTGGAGAGGAAAGGGAGGTTGGAGATGGGGCAGTAGTAAGGACCGTGGGATCCAGGATTGTTCTTTTAAAAAGAGGGCTGATAATGGAATACTTAAAAGGAGAAAGGGCCAATACTTGAAGAGAGAATGAACAATATCAGCTAACATGGGGACCAGGATCGAAAGCTGGGTGGCTTTTAATAATTCATTTATGGGATATGGGCATCGCTGGTTAGGCCAGAATTTATTGTCCAACCCAAGTTGCCCTTCCGAAGGTGGCGGTGAGTTGGTGCATTTGGGTATGAACTGCTTCATTTTTAAAAACAATTTAGAGTACCCAATTCATTTTTTCCAATTAAGGGGCAATTTACCGTAGCCAATCCACCTACGCTGCACATCTTTGGGTTGTGGGGATAAAACCAACGCAAACATGGGGAGAATGTGCAAACTCCACTTGGACAGTGATCCTGAGCCAGGATTGAACCTGGGATCTCAGCGCCGTGTACTGCTTCATTATCTCAGGAGTCCCAAAATGGTCCTGAACATTATGCAATCATCTGCAAACATCCCCACTTAAAATTTTTTTTTAGAGTACCCAATTTATTTTTTCCAATTAAGGGGCAATTTAGCAAGACCAATCCACCTACCCTGCACATCTTTGGGTTGTGGGGGTGAAACTCACGCAAACTCGGGGAGAATGTGCAAACTCCACACTGACTGTGACCCAGAACCGGGATCAAACCTGGGACCTCAGCGCTGTGAGGCAGCTGTGCTATCCACTGTGCTGTCCAACATCCCCATTTCTGACTTTATGGTGGAAGGGGGGTCATTGATGAAGCAGCTGAAGATGGTTGCACCTAGGACACTACCCTGAGGAACCCTGAGGAACTACCCTGAAGTGATGTCCTGCAGTTGAGATGATTGACCTCCAACCACAACAACCATCTTCCTTTGTGCCAGGTATCACTCCAACCAGCAGAGAGAACCCCCCCCCCCCCCCCCCCCCCCCCCACACACACACGATTCCCATTGACTCTAGCTTTGCAAGGGCTCCTTAATGCAATACTCGATCAAATGCCGCCTTCATGACAGTCACTCTCACCTCCCTCTGGCATTCATCACTTTTGTCCACGTTTGATCCAAGGCTGTAATGAGGTCAGGAGCTGAGTGACTCTGGGGGCACCCAAACTGAGCATCCGTGAGCAGGCTGTTGCTGAGTAAGTGCCGCTTGATAACACTGTTGATGACTCCTTCCATCGCTTTGCTGATGGAGAGTTGACTGATAGTAATTGGCTGGGTTGGATTTGTCCTGTATCTTGTGTTCAGGATACACTCGGCAAATTTCCACATTGCTGAGTAGATGCCAGTGTTGTAGCTGTACTAGAACAGCTTGGCTAGGGGTGCAGCAAATTCTGGAGCACAATTCTTCAGTACTATTATTGGGATATTGTCAGGGCCCATAGCCGTTGCAGCACCTGTGCCTTCAGCCATTTCTTGATATCACGTGGAGTAAATCGTATTAGCTGAAGACTGACATCTGTGATGCTGGGGACCTCTGGAAGAGGCCAAGATGGATCATCCACTCGGCACTTCTGGCTGAAGATTATTGTGAATACTTCAGCAGTTTAATAGGGTTAAGGGAGCAGGAGGTGGACCTTGGGGACAAGGTGAGCCCAGAGAAGGAACAAGTGGAGATGGGAAAGAAAGATGAGTTCAGAGTCGGGGTAACTTTAGAGGAAGTTTTGGCCAGCGGAAGCAAGGGACACAGCAGAGGCAGCTGATTGGATGGTCTCAATGTTATAGAATCCCTACAGTGCAGGGAGCCATTCTGCCCACCGCGTCTGCACCGACCCTTGGAAAAATCACCCGACCTAGGCCCAGACCACCGCCCGATCCACATAGCCAACCTAACTGCTTTTTCTTGGATATTAAGGGGAAATTTAGCATGGCCAATCCATCTAACTTGTACATCTTTGGATTGTGGGAGGAAACTGGAGCACCGAAAGGAAACCCACGCAAGCACAGGGAGAAAGTGCAAACTCCGCACAGTCACCCAAGGCCGCAATTGAACCGGGTCCCTGTGGGGCAACAGTGCTAACCGTGTTAGTGACAAAGGAGTCCATGAGATCCACACACTTACTTGTGGACATGAATATGGACAAGACAGTGGTTTAAGAAGATCATTTGCAGTTAAACCAGGTGTTATCTTTGCATCCCAGGATGGTCTGCTACATCTTTTCAAGTCTGTGTCCCTTGGACTTGGGGAGCACAAGCTAGGGCTGTGTTGGAAAAATAGCCACGGTGAGGGTTTTATTGGAGACTAGAGTATCAAAGATAAGGGTGCAGCTCAGGGCAGCACGGTGGAGCAGTGGGTTAGCCCTGCAGCCTCACGGCGCCGACGTCCCAGGTTCGATCCCGGCTCTGGGTCACTTGTCTGTGTGGAGTTTGCACATTCTCCCCGTGTTTGCGTGGGTTTCGCCCCCACAACCCAAAGATGTGCAGGCTAGGTGGATTGGCCATGCTAAATTGCCCCTTAATTGGAAAAAATGAATTGGGTACTCTAAATTAAAAAATAAGAAAGGGTACAGCTGAGAAAATCAGTAGCAACAGAAATGTTGTAGTGAACGGAGGGCCAAAGACGAGACAGTAGGGATTTTGAAAACGCAGTTGTATTTGAATTGGAGGGCCTTTGAGCAGGGTGCTTATAGACACTGATTTGAGCTACTGACCAAAGGCATGCAAGAACAAAGTGAGCTGACTTACTATCGACCATAAGCTTTTCCCCCTTAGGCCTGTCGTTTGTTACCACCTTAGATGATAACAAAAATTTACTAGTTTAGGAATAATATGGGCAATCTGCATTCGACCAATCAATGATACAAACAGCATTAAACAGTCACCTTTATTCACTTTTGATTTTGACATCTTGTTGCTAAAATATATCAATTAAAATGTCATGTTGCCAAATTTTAACACCATATAATTTGTTAAATTGGAAAGGATTGCAGCACATTGTAGGATCCGATGGAAGTGGGCCTGTTTTTTTTAAAAACTGAATAAGATTTTTTCTTAAGATTCTAATTCTTTCCAATTCTAATTCTTTCCAAAAGGGATTATCTTGTCAAATATATTAACTTTCATAGATTTAAAAAAAAAACTTTTACCATCCGTAGGGCTAGACGTTAATAAATCCAGACACTTTATTTCCAGCTAATGTCTGAAATCTTATACACATCAAGTGAACGGGATAGTTCTGCAGGGCAAAATTCAAAGTTTTTGACTGTTGCAAACTATAGCCTTGAAGTTATATCTCCGTGATGGGGTGGGAAAGGGGGAGAGTTGGGAACTAAAAGTCATGGAGCCTAGCTCCATTCCATGCTTCCAAACCTCAAATTTTACAGCGGTAAGTGTTGAGCCATCTAAGTTTCCATCACGTAGAGGTAGGACCTAACTTTGTTAAATTGAATTTGCAATAAAATTTGGGATGCTATTCCCAGCCAGGCTCTGGGTCGCATTCCAAAAGAAGGAACTTTATTTTAACACCCCGGCAGAGGCAGACGTGATTGTGTGGACAAATGGCCTGGACAAGGGGCAGAAAAAGCAGCGTTGAGGAAGATGCAGAGAAAGAAAGAAGAAAGAAAAGTGATGGACATGAACAATGTTTGCGCGGGACTGTACTGCCCCGCTTTGAGCAAAAGCACCAGCTCACAGGAAAGGGCGAGGGCAGCGGAGCGCAGGAGAGGGTGAAGAGGAGACAGAGGGAACAGCTATTGACTGAGCATAGGGAAGGGGTAAGATCAGCCCCGGGAGGGGGGCCACCACACCAGCAGGGAAAGCTAGCGCTAGGAAGCATGAAAGAAAGGGGGGGGGGGGGGGGGGGGGAGCATCTGGCGGGAGTAGGGGGAGAAACACGATGAGAAGGAAGGGAAGGGTTTTAGACTGGCTTCAGCAGATAAGTTTCGAGCTGAAGGAACAAGCAGCCACTTTGGAGGGTCCCGGGACAAAGGGAAGCCCTGGAGTGCAGGGGTGCACCCACGTGGTGTACACATAGTTTTCGGCCATGTCGAGTGCCCCCTGGACAAAGGGAAACCACGAAGTTCAGGGGGGCCGTCCTCATGGCGAGAATGGCGATTGTGGCCATTTTGGATGGCCCCCTAACAAAGAGAAACCCCAGAGTGCAGGGCCGTCCACCAGGTAGGTATGGAAAGGGGGCGGGGATACGACAAAAACCCTCCACAGGATTATCACCTGAAATATTAGGGGACTTAATGGCCCAGTGAAAAGGTCCAGCGTCTTTGCCCATTGGAGAAGTTTGAAAGCCGACATAGCCTTTCTCAAAGAGACCCACCTGAGGAAGAAGGACTGGCTGCGGCAGGTAAGAAAGGGCTGAGTGGGACAGACCTACCAGTCCTGCTACAGGATGAGGGCTTGGGGGGGGTAGCTATTTTGATAAGCCAGAGGACAGTATTTTTACTCCCTAAAATATTTTAATGAGGCATTTATAATTTTACCAATTTTAAACATCAGATTTCAAGAAGATCAAAACAATATAACCAACACACCACCCCCAGTGACAAACCCCAGCCACCATGGTTTTCACAAATGGTACCACCTTCCCCAGCCCAGCTCCCCCCCCCCCCCCCCCCCCCCCACCCCGCTTCCACTGGTTCTCCGGCCCTTACTCACCGCAAACCCCCCCCCCTTGCTGACAGCCTGGCTTTTCTCGAAGAAGTCGATGAACGGCTGCCACCTCTGGGAAAACCCCTGCAGTGATCCCCTTAAGGTAAATTTCAATTTTTTCGAGTCTGAGAAACCACGCCATGTGACTGACCCATACCCCCAACTTCGGGGGTTCCGAGTCCCTCCAGCCAACTAAGATCCATCTCCGGGCCACCAGGGAGGCAAAGGTCAGGACATCGGCCTCTCTCACCTCCTGGGCTCCTAGATCTTCCCACACACCAAAGATGGCCACCTCTGGACTCAGCACCACCCTCAGCTTTATCACTTCTGACATGACGTCTGCAAATCCCTGCCAGAAGCCTCCTCAGCCTCGGACATGCCCAAAATATATGGACATGGTTCGCAGGACCCCCTGCTTAGCGGCCACGCCTATCCTCCACCCCCTCAAAGAACCTGCTCATCCGGGCCACGGTCATGCGTGCCCTGTGGACCACCTTGAATTGTATCAGGCTGAGCTTGGCACACAACGAGGATGCACTAACTCTCCTCAGGGTCTCCTCCCATAATCCAGCCTCCAACTCCATCACCCAGTTCCTCTTCTCATTTTCTCTTGACCTCCCCTTTCGGGACTCCCTCCCACTCCATCAATTCCTTATAGATCTCTGAAACCTCCCCCTCCCCCAATCCTTCTCTCGACACCACCTTATCCTGGAGCCCCTGGGGCGGCAGGTGTGGGAAGGTCGAAACCTGCCTCCGCACAAAATCCTTCACTTGTAGATACCGGAACCCATTCCCGCCTGGCAAATCAAATTCCTCCTCCAGCTCCTCCAGGCTAGGGAAATCCTGATCAATAAAGAGATCTCCAAATCTCTCGATCCCCGTCCGCTGCCACCACCAAAACCCCCCATCTAGCCCCCCCCGGAGCGAACTTGTGGTTATCACATATCGGTGCCCATACCGACCCCCCTTCTAACCCCCTGTGCTGCCTCCACTGGCCCCACACCCTCAGGGCTGCCGCTACTACCGGGCCTGTGGAGTACCTGGCCATCGACAATGGCAGAGGTGCTGTTAACGGTGCCCCCAAACACAAGTCTTTACATGAGGCCGCCTCCACCCACTCCCACACCAATCCCTCCCCCACCTCCAGACCACCGCAATATTCACTGCCCAATAATAATTCATAAAATCCAGAAGGGCCAGCCCCCACTTCCCCGACTCCCCCAGCAGCACCTTCTTCACCTGCGGGGGTTTTACCCACCCAAACAAATCCGGAGAGAACCGCGTTTACTTTTTTAAAGAATGCCTTGGGGATAAAATTGGAAGGCTCTGGAAGACGAACAAAAACCTCAGGAGGACTGTCATTTTTACTGTCTGAACCCGCCCTGCCAATGACAACGGGAGCGCATCCCACCTCCAAAAGTCCCCTCCTCATCTGTTCTACCAGCCGCATTCAGTTTATGCAGCTGTTCCCACTCCTGCACCACCTGGATATCCAGATATCGAAAGCTCCCTCCCACCACCTTGAACGGCATCTCACCCAATCTCCCCTCCTGCTCCCTCACCTGAATCGCAAAGACCTCACTCTTACCCATATTCAATTTGTATCCTGAAAACTGATTGAATTGCACTAATATTCCCATAATCCCTCAATCCCCCCAGCGGGTCTGAAATATATAGAAGTAAATCATCCGTATATAGCGAGACCCTGTGCTCCACCTCTCCCCCACCCCCATCCCTGCACTATTCCCTGCCAGACCCCTGATGTTCTCAGTGCTATTGCCAACGGCTCTATAGCCAGGGCAAACAGCAGTGGGGAAAGTGGGCACCCCTGCCTTGTCCCCCGGTGTAACCTAAAATAATCTGATCTCACCCGGTTCGTCTGCACACTCGCTACCAGTGCCTGCTAACAACCGGACCCAGTCCCCAAGTCCCTGCCCAAACCCAAACTGCCCCAGGACCTCTCATAGATATTCCCACTCCACTCGATCAAAGGCCTTCTCTGCGTCCATTTCCACCACCATCTCTACATCGCGTCCCACTGGAGGGATCATGATCACATGAAATAACCTCCTGAGGTTGGCCGCCAGATGCCTCCCCTTCACAAACCCCGTCTGGTGCTCCCCTATTACGCCTGGCACACAGTCCTCGATCCTCGAGGCCAAGATCTTCGCGAATAGTTTGGCATCTACATTTAAAAGGGAAATAGGTCTACATGACCCACATTGTTCTGGATCATTATTTCGCTTTAGAATGAGGGAGATCGGGACGGCACTTGGCAACGTGGTTAGCACTGGGACTATGGCGCTGAGGAGACGGGTTCGAATCCTGGCCCTGGGTCACTGTCCATGTTGAGTTTGCACATTCTCCCCCTGTCTGCGTGGGTTTCACCCCCACAACTCAAATGTGCAGGTTAGGTGGATTGGCCACGCTAAATTGCCCTTTAATTGGAAAAAAAATAATTGGGTACTCTTTAAAAAAAAAACGTCGGGGGAAGTACTCCCAGCTCCTTTGCCTCATTGAAAGCCCTTACCAATAGCGGTCCCAATATCCCTGAGAACTTCTTGTAGAATTCCACCGGGTACCTGCCCTTACCTGATTGCATCACTTCCAGCCTCTCCACTACTTCTACCAGCCCAATTGGGGCCCCCAGGCTCTCTATCAACTCCTCATCCACCTTTGGGAACTCCAATCTTTCCAGAAACCGCCTCATCCCCTCCTCCCTGGCTGGGAGTTCCGACTCATATAGCTTACTATAGAAGTCCCTAAACACCCTGTTCACCCCCGCTGGGTCCAAGACCATATTCCCACATGTGTCCTTCACTTTCCCAATCTCCCTCACCGCCTCCTGCTTCCTCAACTGATGCGCTAACGGGCAGCATGTGGCGCAGTGATTAGCCCTGGGACTGCGGCGTTGAGGACCCGGGTTTGAATCCCGGCCCTGGGTCACTGTCCGTGTGGAGTTTGCACATTCTCCCCATGTCTGCGTGGGTTTCACCCCCACAACCCAAAGATGTGCAGGTTAGGTGGATTGGCCACGCTAAATTGCCCCTTAATTGGAAAATAAATAAATAATAATTGGGTACTCTAAATTTATTTTAAAAAACTGATGCACTAGCATCCTGCTCGTCTTCTCCCCATACTCGTATACCGCCCCTCTCACTCTTCACAACTGCCCTACCGCCTTACCCGTGGATAATAAACTAAATTCCATTTGTAGCCTTTGGCGTTCCTTTAGCAGCCCCACCTCCGGGGCCTCCGCATATCTCCAGTCCACTTGCAAGATTTCCTCCGCTAACCTTTCTATCTCCGCCCTCTCCGCCTTCTCCCTATGTGCCCGAATCGATATAAACTCCCTCCTGACCACTGCCTTTAGTGCCTCCCATACCGTACCTGCCGAAACATCCCCATGTGATTAATCTCCACATATCCCGGATGGCCTTCCTCACCGCTCACACACCTCTTCGTCCGCCAACAGTCCCACATCCAGTCTTCATTGCGGGCGCTGGGCCCCCCTTTTGCTCACTCGTAGGTCAACCTAGTGCGTAGGTCCTAAATCTCCACGGATCCGCAACCCCCCCCCCCCCCCACCGCCCGTCCGTGTGCTCCATGAACCCCTGGAGCTGCTTAGCTACTGCCGACACCCATCCCGACCTCGAGTTCGGCTGGTCCAGGACCGTATGGAAGTCCCCATCCCCCATAATCAACCGATGAAAGTTCAGGTCAGGAATCTTCCCCAGCACCCGCCTCATAAATTCAGCATCATCCCAGTTCGGGGCATAGATGTTCACTGACACCATCGGCATCCCCTCCAGTTTCCCGCTCACCATAACATACTTACCCCCAGAGTTTGCCCCTATACTTCCCATTCTCTCCCCCCCCCCTCCCCCCCAGATTCAGGCGAGTCTCCTGTAGCATGCCCAAATCCGCCTTTAATCTTTTAAAATCTGCGACCACACAGGCCCTCTTGACTGGCCCATTCAACCCTCGCACGTTCGACGTGATCAGCCTGGTCAAGAGCAGCCTTATAATACTACCCCCCGCCCCACCCGATCAACCATAGTCCCTCTTGGGCCAGCCTCCAGCCCGCGTCCCGCACCTCCTCAGGCCCACCCTCGGGCGCCCACCATCATTGAACCCCCTCCCATTACTTTTTAAAAGCCCTTCCCCTGTCAGCAGTATGTCCCCCCTCCCCCACCCAGTCCCTCAAACAATAACCCCTATCCCCATCCCCCCACTAACCTTCTGCTCACCCCCCATTGCGCTTCTGTGAACTAGCCCGCCCAGCTGGCCTGGCAGCCCTCGCCCAATTGAAAAGATCAACCCCCCACATCTTCCAACAAAGAACAAAAACTAGCCTGAAGCCGAACAATGGCCCCAAACACAAATTAAACACAGAGCCAAAGCATCTCCACCAAAGTTCAAAGTGCACCTTCTCCTACAGTCCATTGTCTCTGATAAATTCTATCGCCTCCTCTGACGTCCCAAAGTACAGCTCCCGGCCTTCGTAAGTCACCCACAGACGTGCCAGGTACAACATCCCAAACGTCACCCCCCTTCTTGTAGAGGGCTGCCTTGGCCTTGTTGAAGCTTGCTCTCCTCTTTACCTGCTCTGCACCCAGGTCCTGGTACATTTGAAGTTCACTGCCTTACCAGGTCCAGCGCCTAGTTTGCCTAGCCCTCCTCATGACCCGCTCCTTGTCTAGGAAGCGGTGCAAATGCACCACCATCCTCATTAGCGCCCTATGCGCTCGATCCACCTCGAGCTCATGCGAAAGCTCCCTCTCCCAGCAGCTCCTCCAGCATCCTCCCCACATACGCGCCAGTGTCGGCTCCTTCACTCCCCTCCAGCAGGCCCACAATCCTAATATTCTGCCTGCCTGACCGGTTCTCCAGGTCTTTGACTTTCTCCTGGAGCCGCCTCTGCTGATCCCGCATTAGCCCATCTCCGCTGCCATCGAGGCAAGCTGCTCCTCGTGTTCCCCCGCCACCTCCTCCATCTTCTGGATCACCTGACCCTGGGCCTCCAGCCTCGTCTCCACGCGGCCAATCACCGCCTTAAATCGAATCCACAGCCTGGACCAGGTCCTCCAGATTCTCCTAGTGTTGCTGGGTGAACTTTTCATTGAGGAAGCCCACCAGCAGCTCTGTCTTTTTTCTTTCTTATAAATTTAGAGTACCCAATTCATTTTTTCCAATTAAGGGACAATTTAGCATGGCCGATCCACCTACCCTGCACACCTTTGGATTGTGGGGGCGAAACCCACGCAAACACGGGGACAATGTGCAAACTCCACATGGACAGTGACCCAAAGCCAGGATCGAACCTGGGACCACAGCGCCGTGATGCAGCAGTGCTAACTATTACGCCACCATGCTGCCCGCTCCACCAGCTGCTGTGTTAACGACTGAGCCGGCAGGGTCGCTCTCTGACTCTCCGCCATCTCCATCGTCACGGGCACCACACCAACCTTTGCAGTCTGTTCCCCTCTTTTGCGACCGCTTCTGGCCCTCAGCTCCATACAGGTCAATCTCTGCTACTAACTCTCGTGCACCTTTTTGCTTCCTCACATCCAACCGTTAACCGGGGAAAAGGTCCGAAAAACGCCACGTGGGGGAGCCACCAAATGTGCGACCACTCACACCATGGCCGCCATCGGGTCCAGGAGGACAGGGTTTTCGGCGACAAAGACGATGTCGTCTTGATCAGCGATGTCTTGTGCGGGGCACCGGTGGTCCTGGTAACATCTCTGCTCCCAACTGGGATGACAGGGATTTCATAAAGAAAACCATGGCAGAAACCTCCAACATCGACACACACCAACTCTATCATGGTGGGTTGGGGGGAACTTTTAACTGCTTACCCATTGATGGACCAATCAAACCCCAGAATGGGGAAAAAGACAGGCATGGCCAGGGAACTGGGAATGTTTATGGAGCAGATGGGGCAATGGACCCATGGCGGTTCCTGCACCCAGCTGAGAAGGAATTCTTGTTCTCCTCACCAGTACACAAGGTATAGACCCGTATCGACCTCTTTGCAGTATGGAAACCGGTGCTTCCAGAAACAGTAAGAGCAGAATACTCCGCGATAGTCATCTCCAACCACGCTCCACATTACATGGATGTGAGTTTGGAGACAGGCCGTTTCTTAAGCACCACATGGAGGTTGGAAACGGACCCCCTGATTGACAAGGTCTTCTGCCAGAAAACACTGGCCGTAGGCGAGTACATTACTAACAACCAGAATGGGGAAGTCTCACCTTCCATGTTCTGGGAGGCACGGAAGCTGGTGATTGGGGGAGGGATTATAGCCTGAAAGGGTCGCAGGGACAGGGAAGAAAGAGCGGCGAGGCAACAACTGATCGACTCCATACTGGAGGTCGACAGAAGATACTCCAAGGCCAATACTGTAGAGCTTCTGGCATGAGGAAAAAGCTAGAAATGAACTTTAACCTGCTATCCACCAGGAAGGCAGTGCACCAACTCCGCCAGATATGGGGGATGTTTTATGAACATGGAGAGAAGGCTAGCTGCCTCTTGGCTCACCAGCTGAGAAAGCAGGTAGCCAGAAGGGAAATAGCTCAGGTAAAGGACAGCAGAGGCACACTGGTAGCCGAACCTAAAGCGGTCAACAAAGCATTTAAGGCCTTCTACCAGGGACTGTACACTTCCGAGCCTTCTTCCGAGGATTTGGGGATGAAATGATTCCCTCGATTCTCTAGACATGCCAATCATGGGGGACAATAGATGGAGGGAGCTGGAAGCGCCAACAGGACTGGGAGAGATCATGGAGAGCATCAACTCTCCATGGTTAGGTGGATTGGCCATGCTAAATTGCCCGTAGTGTCCTAAAATGTAAGGTTAAGGGGGGTTGTTGGGTTACGGGTATAGGGGGATACGTGGGTTTGAGTAGGGTGATCATTGCTCGGCACAACATCGAGGGCCGAAGGGCCTGTTCTGTGCTGTACTGTTCTATGTTCTAACTCCATGCAGGCGGGGAAGGTGCCAAGACCCGACGGGTTCCCAGCAGACTTCTACAAGATATTTGCACTGGTTTTTGCCCCACATCTATGGGAGATGTTCGCAGACTCACTCGTGAGGAGCACTCTGCTTCCAATGCTAATGTCACCATATCGCTGATACACAAAAAAGACAAAGACCAGACGGAATGCCCATCGTATAGACCCATTTCGCTGCTCATCGTAAATGTGAAAATACTCCCGAAAATCCTGGTCAAAAGACTGGAGAACTATGTACCAGAGGTGGTCGCAGAGGACCCGACGGGCTTTGTCAAGGGTAGACAACTAACTGCGGAAAATCAGGCGGCTGCTAAATGCAATAATTACCCGATCCGGGGAGAGAACACCAGAGGTGATCATCTCTCTGGATGTAGAAAGGGCCTTTGACAGAATCAAAGTACCTCACTGAGGTACTGGAGCGGTTTGGGCTAGGGACGGAGTTCACCTTGGGAATGAAACTGCTGTACAATGCCCCCAAGGCGAGCATTTGGACCAACACCATCAGCTCTGAATACTTCCAGTTACACTGAGGCACCAGGCAGGGATGCCTGCTGTCCCCGCTCCTGTTTAGAACATAGAACATAGAACACTACAGCGCAGTACGGGCCCTTCGGCCCTCGATGTTGCGCCGACCTGTGAAACCATCTGAAGCCTATCTGACCTACACTATTCCATTTTCATCCATATGTCTATCCAGTGACCACTTAAATGCCCTTAAAGTTGGCGAGTCTACTACTGTTGCAGGCAGGGCGTTCCACACCCCAACTACTCTCCGAGTAAAGAAACTGCCTCTGACATCTGTCCTATATCTATCACCCCTCAATTTAAAGCTATGTCCCCTCGTGTTGGTCATCACCATCCGAGGAAAAAGACTCTCACTGTCCACCCTACCTAACCCTCCGACTATCTTATATGTCTCTATTAAGTCACCTCTCAGCCTTCTCCTCTCTAACGAAAACAACCTCAAGTCCCTGAGCCTTTCCTCGTAAGACCTTCCCTCCATACCAGGCAACATCCTAGTAAATCTCCTCTGAACCCTTTCCAAAGCTTCCACATCCTTCCTATAATGTGGTGACCAGAACTGCACGCAGTACTCCAGGTGCGGCCGCACCAGAGTTATGTACAGCTGCAGCATGACCTTGTGGCTCCGAAACTCAATCCCCCTGCTGATAAAGGCTAGCACACCATATGCCTTCTTAACAGCCCTATTAACCTGGGTAGCAACTTTCAGGGATTTATGTACCTGGATGCCGAGATCTCTCTGTTCATCTACACTACCAAGAATCTTGCCATTAGCCCAGTACTCTGCATTCCTGTTACTCCTTCCAAAGTGAACCACCTCACACTTTTCCGCATTAAACTCCATCTGCCACCTCTCAGCCCAGCTCTGCAGCTCTGTGTGCGTGGGTTTCCTCCGGGTGCTCCGGTTTCCTCCCACAGTCCAAAGATGTGTGGATTAGGTGGATTGGCCATGCTAAATTGCCCGTAGTGTCCTCTGTATCCTATAACATCCTTCAGCACTATCCACAACTCCACCGACCTTCGTGTCATCTGCAAATTTACTAACCCATCCTTCTACACCCTCTTCCAGGTAATTTATAAAAATGACAAACAGCAGTGGCCCCAAAACAGATCCTTGCGGTACACCACTAGTAACTGAACTCCAGGATGAACATTTGCCATCAACCACCACCCTCTGTCTTCTTTCAGCTAGCCAATTACTGATCCAAACCGCTAAATCACCTTCAATCCCATACTTCCTTATTTTCTGCAATAGCCTACCGTGGGGAACCTTATCAAATGCAATTGAGCCACTGGTGCTCGCCCTGCAAGACGCGAGAGGCTGGAAGGGCATCCGAAGAGGAGACAGAGAGCACACAGTTTCACTCTATGCAGATGATCTTCTCCTCTACATCTCGGACCCGCAGAACGGCTTGAAAGAAATCATGGAGCTCCTGGAAGAGTTCAGGGTCTTCGTGGGCTACAAACTCAAGTGAAGTTTTCTCGGTGAATCCGAACGGGGAGGGATAGAGCTGGAGGATCTCCCATTTAAAATAGCTCAAAACAAATTTTGCCACCTGGGGATCCAGATAGCTCACGAGTGGACACGAATCCACAAGTGAAATCTGACCAGTCTGGCAGAGGAAGTTAAAAAGAGATGGCATGCACCCCGGCTTGCCCTGGTGGGGAGGGTGCAGACGATCAAGATGAATGCACTGCCAAGGTTCCTCTTCCTGTTTAGATCCATACCGATCTTCATCCCCAAGGCCTTTTTCCAAAGAATAGATAAAATGATTATGGCGTTTGTATTGGGGGGGGGGGGGGGGGGGGGGGGGGGGGGGGGCATGGGCGAAAAATCAAAGAATCCCCAAGACAACACTGCAGAGGAGAAGATGCATGGATGGCCTGGCCATCCCGAACTTGCAACACTATCACTGGACAGCCACAGCCGAGAGAGCGAGGGGAATGGTAAGGGAACCGAACATGGAATGGGTGAGGTTCGAGGAACCCTCCTGAATGGCCCTCCGAGCCCTCGCCACGGCAGTGCTCCCATCCCCACCGGCAAAACATATATCAAGCCCAGTGGTGGGAGCAACACTAAAAACCTGGAACCAGGTGGGACAACACTTCAGCAATGCTAAATGCTAAACACTTTGGGGCAGCACGGTAGCATGGTGGTTAGCACAAATGCTTCACAGCTCCAGGGTCCCAGGCTGGGTCACTGTCTGTGCGGAGTCTGCACGTCCTCCCCGTGTGTGCGTGGGTTTCCTCCGGGTGCTCCGGTTTCCTCCCACAGTCCAAAGATGTGCGGGTTAGGTGGATTGGCCATGATAAATTGCCCGTAGTGTCCTAAAAAGTAAGGTTAATGGGGGGGGTTGTTGGGTTACGGGTATAGGGTGGATACGTGGGTTTGAGTAGGGTGATCATTGCTCGGCACAACATCGAGGGCCGAAGGGCCTGTTCTGTGCTGTACTGTTCTATGTTCACTTTAACGAGGTGTCCACCGTGGCCCCCATCTGCGGCAACCATAGGTTCCCACTAGCCATGCTAGGTGCCACCTTTAGGTGGAGACAGGACAGGAGGGCACTAGTGATCAGAGACTTTTACACGGGGGACAGACTCGCGACCTTAGAAGAGCTGTCGGAGAGACTAGAATTACCGAACGGACAGGAACTATGACATTTACATGTCAAAAACATTCTCTGCAGGGAGATGACAAGACATCCTAGAGCCCCGAGAGACATAATGTTGGAGGAGCTACTGGATGTGGACAGTATGGAAAAATGGAACTGCGGTGACATATACGGACGACTTTTAGAAAGGGCGAGGGCATCACTGGATGGAACTAGGGATGGAAGTAGGGAGGGGACTCTGAGCGAAGCACTAAGTAGGGCCAACACCACCTCCTCCTGCGCACAACCAAGCCTCATGCAGTTTAAAGTGGTGTACAGAGCACACCTAACCAGAACCCAAATGAACAGGTTCTACCCAGAGGTGGGGGACAAACGTGAACGGTGCCAGGGAGGCCTGGCTAACCATGCCTACATGTTCTGAGCCTGCCCCAGACTTGTTGGGTTCTGAACAGCCTTCTTTAAGGCGAAGTCCAAGGTTGTGGGGGTGAGTGTGTCGCTGTGCCCGAAAGTGGGAGTCTTCGGGGTATCGGACCTGCCAGAACTACATATGGGGAAGAGGGCCGCGCCCTTGCATTTGTTTCTCTAATCGCCTGCTGGAGAATCCTGCTCAGCTTACGATCAGCAGCACCACCCTCAGCTGCAAACTGGCTGGCAGACCTGTCGGAATTTCTCCATCTGGAGAAAATCAAATACACCATCCGAGGGTCAGACTGAGGGTCACAAAGCATGGGGGCAATTCATCAGCCTGTTCCAGGACCTGTTTAAAGCCAATAATGGATAGAAAGGGAGGAGGGGGGAGGGGGACGGATAGGAACCACCTGAGCCCACAGAGCAGACAGGAACAGAGGGGGAGGGTGTAACGGGGGCGGGGAGGGGGGTGGTGAAGAGAGAGACCCAAGGAAATGCCAGGACGGTGCCCAGGGAGAGATCGACACAGGGGCCTGAGGGATCCCCCACAAAGCCACAAGAGCAAAACGGGCGAAAATAAACCACCTATGGTAGAGGAACGGGCTGCAGACAGGGCCCGAAAATAGTAGAAAAGGGGAGGAGACCAAAAGGGATCATGTAAATTGTAAATAATAATCGTTTCAATCATCTCCTGTACAGTGTAAAAATGTAAACGTCAATAAAAATTTTTTTTTTTAAATTGGACACTATAGTCCAATGGGGAAACAGATTTGAAACCATCTCATGTTATGTGGCCTGCCAGAGGGTTGGGAAACTTGGCAGTTAAATGGTGGAGGGAGCTGATGATTCGTAAGGAGAGTGGCATTTTCAGCACTCCTCGTGAGCCGGGAGATGCGGGAGAGCATATCCCAAAATTCCTTAAGGGAGGGTTCAGCCTCCCAGCCCCCTTCCCTCGGAGCCCCAATAGCTCACTTGACCATGATCAATCCACATTGGCCAAACTGGCCCTCCCTCTCGATTGTTGACACTGACATTCCTTCCCCTGCAGATTGTCAATTTCTCCCCCTCCTGATTGCTGGGGACCATTCCCAAATGCACCCGGTTGAGGCCTCGTTGCGCTGGTCTTTTACCTGCCGGTTATCAATTTGTCCAATTGTCAGATGGAAAGCAGATCAACAAGATACAATGAATCTGCCAGGAAGATTGACAGGACTTCCACATAGCCAGCCTTGCCTTGTCCTTCAGCTGGTTTTAGCCTCACCTACAACTTCCCTGTTTTCCTGAAAATATCAGGGCCCAAGTGTTGAAATAATGAATGAAAGAGTTGACACCTTACTTCCAACTTGTTCAAAATCAACCTCATGACTTGTACACATGCGGTGATTGTCCCTTTAAGGGTAACGCAGCTATAAAGGTAACATGGCTTGTGTGACCAATCATGATTCCATGTGGAATCACCCTATGGAGAGGAGCTCCTAGGCAGAGAGACATTTTGGGAGCTAGCTCCAGCCCACGTGGCAATTTTTCATTAATAAATACCTTTTATGTTCATTAATGAAGTCTGTGGAAGTGCATCTTTACAATACACCAGATGTTATGTATGCAGAAATCGAGAAACACAGCAGCATGAAATGCTGGAAGTACTCAGCAGGCCTGGCAGTATCCATGGAGAGCCAAAAACAGAGTTAATGTTTCAGGTCAATAACCGGCATCAGGGCAGTTCTGATGAACAGTCATCGACCTGAAATACTGAACTGAATTTTCTGAGCTCTTTGGGTGTGCGAGTGCTGTGAAAATGGCAGAAGAAGGTGAAGAGGGGAGCCTGTTGTCTTCCCATCATCATGTCATTTTGTCAGCAGCAGGGAAAGTTGGTAAACTGAATGCTTGCTGTGAGGCTAATTGAATCACTTAAGTAGCCAATTAAAGGCTAGTTCCCATCTCTGAGCATTTTGGCGTCGCAGGTTCTGTTGCACCTCTGGGAGGGTCCTCTGGGTGAAACCTGGTGCCTGGCATCTCGAGGGTAGGCTGCTGCCTTTAATCGGATAGCAGTCACGGAAACGGCCTCTTAACTAAAAGGCTCTTCAGGCCTTGCCACTGGCTGAACAGAGGTTTCTGTTAAGACTTTCAACTTCTGGCCCCAGTAGCAGAACATCCCCATTATTGGTGAAGTACAAAGAACAATACAGCACAGGAACAGGCCGTTCGACCCTCCAAGCCTGTACCGGTCATGATACCAACCTTTGCCAAAACCTTCAGCAATTCCTTGTGCCGTTTCCCTCTATATCCATCCTATACATATGTTTGTCAAGATGCCTTTTGAACGCTGTTAATGTATCTTCTTCCACAACTTCCCCTGGCAATGCGTTCCAGGCACTCGCCACCCTCTGCGTAAAAAAACTGCCTTGCGCATCTCCTCTAAACTGTGCCCCAAGGACCTTAAACCTATGCCCCCTGGAGACTGACCCCTCCACTCTGGGAAAGAGGTCCAGCCCATCCACTCTATCCATGCCCCTCATAATCTTGTCGAGCTCTATCAGGTCACCCCTCTTTCCAATGAAAACAGTACGAGTTTATTCAGCCTCTCCACATAGCCAACAGCCTCCAGACCAGGCAACATCCTGGTAAACTCCTCTGCACCCTCTCCAAAGCCTCCACATCCTTCTAGTAGTGTGGCGACCAGAATTGTGCTCAATATTCCAAGTGCGGCTGTACCAGGGTTCTATACAACTGTAGCAGGACTTGCCAGTTTTTATACTCGATGCACCATCAATGAAGGCAAGCATTCCGTATGCTTTCTTGACTACATTGTCCACTTCTGCTGCCACTTTCAAAGATCTGTGGATTTGCCCACCCAGATCTCTCTGACTTTCTATATTCCTAAGAGTTTTGCCATTTATGGTATATTTCACCTCGATGTTAGATCTACCAAAATGCATTACCTCACATTTGTCCGGATTAAACTCCATTTGCATTTCTCTGCACATGTCTCCAACCTATCGATGTCCTGCTGTATCCTCTGACAATCCTCAACACTATCTGCCACTCCACCAACCTTGGTGTCATCCGCAAACTTACTAATCAGACCGGCTACATTTTCCTCCAAATTGTTTATGTATATTACAAACAACAGAGGCTCCAGCAGATATCCCTGTGAAACACCATTAGTCACAACTTTCCATTCCGAAAACACTCTTCGACTGCTACCCTTTGCCTTCTGTCACTGAGCCAGTTCTGTATCCATCTTGCCACCTCACCTCTGATCCTGTGTGACTTCACCTTTTGCACCAGTCTGCCATGAGGCACTGTAAACAACATCCACCGTCCTCCCCGTATCAATCATCTTTGTCACCTCCTCAAAGAACTCGATCAAGTTAGTGAGGCACGACCTCCTCTTCACATTAATTCTGTTTTCTCTCCACATATGCTGCCAGACCTGCTGAGTATTTCCAACATTTTCTGTTTCTATTTCAGTTTTCCAGCACCACAGCATTTTGCTCTTGAGTTGGAGTAGATTGTACTTGTGGGGTCTAGAATGAGGGCCATAAATTGCAAGATTAAATGTAAGATGTTTAGAACTGAAGGCGAGAGAACCTTCTTTACAAGTGTTATGAGGCTGTGGAATTCACGTCATGGATTAGTGGTTGAAGCAGAGACACAATATTGAATTGGATAGGTGAATGGAAAAAAGGGGAAGAAATATTATGGGGACAAAGTGGGTCTGAACAGAAGTCATATTTGAGGCGAAATGTTAACTCAGTTTCTCTTCATTGACGCTGCCAGTATTTGTTTTTATTTAAGATTTCCAAAATCTGCAGTATTTTGCCTTTATTTAAATGTTTACACAGACTAGTTGGGCCAAATGTGCTGTTTTGGTGTTGCAACTTGTATGTATTTTTATTAATAATGAGCATTCAGTACTGGATTTACATTTTTTTTTTAGAATATCCAATTATTTTTTCCCAACTAAGAGACAATTTAGTCAGTCCACCTACCCTGCACATGTTTGGGTTGTGGGAGTAAGACCTATGCAGACATGGGGAGAATGTGCAAACTCCATAGGGACAGTGACCAGTGCCGGGATCGAACCCGGGTCTTCGACGCAGTGAGGCGGTCATGCTAACTGCACCACCGTGACGCCCCCGAACTAGATAAATTTACATGTAAAGTTGTATAAGTTTGACTACAGGTCATTGATTAATATATCATCTTAACAATGCATCGCAGATAGCCATTCAGGACAATGGCATTGACAGTGATTCAAGGATTTCTTCCCTCCCCTCTGACTTACCTCTTCTGGCCAGTTCTCGAGCAGTTTCTTTGCCAATACCAGTGTTTGCTCCAGTTATGATTATAGTCTTTCCAGAGACAGTTTCTTTACTTGAACAAGTTCCACCAGTTGCATAGTCTCTAAAAAGTTAATTAAATTAGACAGAACTAGTGAATAATTAGAAGAAAAAAAGATTTGCATTGATAAGCACTTTTCACCACCACTGGTCATCTTAAAATGCTTGACAACAAATGGGGTACATTTTGAAGTGTACTCACTGTTGTATTGGAGGACACATGGCAGCCATTTGTGCACAGCAAATCCCCACAACAGCAATGAGAAAACCACCAAATAAACTGTTATTTTTTTTTTTAAATTTAGAGTAACCAATTATTTTTCTTTTTCCAATTAAGGGGCAATTTAGCGTGGCCAATTCACCTAACCAGCACATCTTTGGGTTGTGGGAGTGAAACCCACACAGACACAGGGAGAATGTGCAAACTCCACATGGACAGTGACCCAGGGCCGGGATTCAAACCCAGTTCCTCAGCGTGGCAGTCCCAGTGCTAACCACTGCGCCACATGCCGTCCTGTTATTTTATGTTGGTGGAGGACAAATATTGGCCAGGGCACCATGGATAGCTTCCCTGACCTTCTTTCTTTTTTTTCATAAATTCAGAGTACCCAATTCATTTTTTTCAATTAAGAGGCATTTAGCATGGCCAATCCACCTACCCTGCACATCTTTGGGTTGTGGGTGAAACACACGCAAACATGGGGAGCGTGTGCAAACTCCGCACGGACAGTGACCCAGAGCCGGGATCGAAACTGGGACCTCGGCGCCGTGAGGCAGCAGGGCTAACCCACTGCGCCACCGTGCTGCCCACTGATCTTCTTTCTGTAGTGCATTGGGATCTGTTACGTCCACTCGAGAGGATAGTTGGCACATTGTCTACATCTCATCCGAAAACTGGCACCTCCGAAAATGCAGCATTCCCACAGTTCTGCACTGATGTCAGCCTTGATTCTTTTGCGCAAGTCCTTGAGTAGGAGTCAAACTCAGAGATCTAGAAGTAAACACCCTTCAACTGAGCCACAGTGGACTTCCATAACATACAGAAACAGGCAAGAGAAATGTACACAGCTTCCTGTGCTTCTGAAATACCGCTATTAAAATTCTGGAAAACAATTTGAAGACTTGGGCCTTTAGCATAACATTAAACTCATGTGCATTTTCAATTGGAAGGCCAGAAATAGTTGGACTGAAACAAGCTGTTTAGACAGTGTAGAGTGAATTTTTCATTTAACTGGGCACCTGAAATGGGGATATTCAATGACCCAGTGCAGACCCTAGTGCCTGAAATGCGTAGAGTTCAATTGTCCATGCTGATACCAAGTTCCATTACCCAGAAATGGAAAGAGCTCCATTACCCAGACCTAACATTGATACATAAATGTAAACCTTTCAAACCTTGAAGATACCTTGAACGAAAACGTGCCTCAAAATAATTTTCTCAATTTGTTGTATTTTAAACTGATCCTAGGACTTTGGTTTGATAGAATTAGTGGATGACTGCAGATAGCCTCACAGCTACCCAATGCTTTTCTCAGTGTCCAACAGTAGGTATTGCTGAAGAACCACACTCCCTGACAAATTTCCCCCTCTCAAGTCAACCAGATATCTTCCTGTGGTGGCTCAAGGCATACACTGGCTTCCAGTTGTAATCAAAAGGTGTTTATTAATGAAAGACAAAAGCAGATGGATAAAAGGCACATAACACAATACAGGAGGTCTTTACTCTTCGGCTCCCTGGTCCAACTACCCAGGGTCCTGCTTCCAGGGCTCCAAACAAACTCCCCATTGGCCGGAGTTAGCAGGCACCCGCATGATTGGCCCCAAGCCAGTCATGTTTTCCGTTACACCTTCCCCCTGAAAGGGGGCCGTGCTACCAAATCCCCCCCCCCCCCCATAAGACCCTTATTAAAACTACCCCAGAAACTATATATAGAAGGTACTGGGCGGCACGGCCTCACAGTGGTTAGCACTGTTGCTTCACAGCAGCAGGGACCCAGGTTTGATCCCCGGCTTGCTTCACTGTCTGTGTGGAGTCTGCACGTTCTCCCCATGTCTGCATGGGTTTCCTCCGGGTGCTCCAGTTTCCTCCCACAAAGCCCGACAGACGTGCTGTTATGCGAATTGGACATTCTAAATTCTCCCTCAGTGTACCCGAACAGGCGCCCGAGTGCGGCGACTACGAGCTTTTCACAATAACTTCATTGCAGTGTTGATGTAAGTCTACTTGTGACACTATTAAAGATTATTACCATCAGGGATAACAGAGTTTGCAAGAGGGCCCATCAAGAAGTCAATCAGAAGCAGCACGATGGCACAGTAGTTAGCACTGTTGCCTCACGGCGCCGAGCACCCAGGTTCGATCCTGGCTCCGGGTCATTGTCTGTGTGGAGTTTGCACATTCTCCCTGTGTTTGCGTGGGTCTCACCCCCACAACCGAAAGACGGGCAGGTGGATTGGCCATGCTAAATTGCACTTAATTGGAAAAAAAAGAATTGGGTACTCCAAATTTAAAAAAAAGTAAATCGGTGCGGAATCCTCCGGGACCTCCTTAGCCCTGCCGCAGGCTCAGCAGTCTTCTGGGTATTTGAGTGATCAACAGTCGATGTCACCTCAGGCGGCACCACTGCAATGACAGGCGAACTGGCCTCACCAGCCGCGACAAGCACAGCTGGTTGCACAGAAACAACAGAACCTGGCTCCCCTTGGCTGGACAGAGTTACAGGAGTCCTCATGATGCTAGCTGGACTTGTCAACTCCCAAATTCCAACCAGAATGACCTGTCCTCTCTCTGCTCTGACTGCTAACTCTTCTGGAGGCCTGACATACCTCCACCCTCCCCGCCAAATTTGGAAATACAAGGTCCAATCAGATTCTTAAAACTCAGCTGGTATGACCCCCGTGGTTGAATGAAGGGTGGAATTACACAACAGCAAAAAGATTAGCCAACCTCTGACGAAGTGGTTTATCTGACTGTGTTTACATGGCATTCTTGAAAGTTTGGCCAGCCCTCCCAGCAGACCGTTAGACACTGGGTGGTAAGGGCCTGATCTAGTGTGTCGTATGACACTGGCTCGCACAAAACCTGGAAATAATCACCGGTTAAGGCAGTGCCATTGTCCAAAACAATTGACTCGGGAAGACAGTGAATGGCAAACAATCACTGCAAGGCATCTACTGTGGCTGCCCAGATAGTGGTTCCATCTCTTGAACCGACAGCCACATAGAAAGGGCATCCACCAGCACCAAAAACATCTTGCCCATAAATGGGCCTGCAAAATCAATGTGGACCCTGGTCCAAGGGCGACTGGGCCATTACCAAGGGTGAAGGGTGACAGAAAGCAGCATATATTGCTGCTTTCGTCAAGGATGGCATTGTTGTATTAGTTCTTCAGTGGTTTTATCCATGCCTGGCCACCAGACATAATTCCACGGCAACATCTTCAGCTGCCCTGGATGGGAACTATGTAGGTCTTGGAGGAGGGGCCCCTGGCTTGAGGCGGAACAACCACTCATGATTCCCACAGAATGGGCAGCACGGTGGTGTAGTGGTTAGCATGGTTGCCTCACGGCGCTGAGGTCCCAGGTTCGATCCAGGCTCTGGGTCACTGTCCGTGTGGAATTTACACATTCTCCGTGTTTGTGGGGGTTTCACCCCCACAACCCAAAGCTGTGCAGGTTAGGTGGATTGGCCACGCTAAATTGCCCCTTAACTGGTAAAAATGAATTGGGTACTCTAAATTTATTTTTAAAAAATGATTCCCACAGAATCATGTCGTCTTCACAGGTCAACTCATCCTGACGAGTGAAGTAGGGCCTCAGCTGTTCGGGCGTCTCGTAATACCAGCTGGACTGTATCATTTGTTTAACCTTTGAAAGAATAGGGTTTCTTTGGGTGCAGTTATGAGTATGTTCCTTGGACACTGGCAGACTGTCTCAGAGGTTTCGGGCTAGAATGATGTGCTGGGGTACAGATGGTGGTAGGTGACTTAATGCACCCACATGAGCAATTTACGTCTCAGACTGGTGCTGAAAACCATAGTTGTAGGCCGCCAACAAGGCCCAACACTGTACTCTTGCCGAGGCTATGGGCGATATGGGCGTATCTTCCCATCAGTCACTATGTTGAATCATTGACTGTACACATACTGATGGAATTTTTTCACACCAGAACTCTCCACCATCTGCGCATAGTTTTGTTCTGCTTCAGAAATGGTCCTGGAGGCAAAGGCGAGAGGATGTTATGAACCATCTCCCATTTTGTGGGATAAAACTTCTCCTATATTGTAAGGGGACACTCACATGTCAGCACAATTGGTTTCCCCAGGTCAAGGTCAAAATGCACCAAAAGACTTGAAGACGACGGCTCGCTTCACGACTCGGGATGTTTCCTCTCTGGGCTCTCAATTGCCACCGCTGATTCTTGCTTAACAGCTGGTGTAATGGTTCCAGTGTTGTGGCTAAATTTGAAATAAACCTTCCATAATACTTGACCACACAGAGGGATTTAAGCTCGCTGACATTTTTGGGTGCAGCGGTATCTCTTATGGCCTTGACCTTTTTTCCCCCCCAAAGAGTGCATCCCTGTCCCATCAAGGCAAAATCCTAGGTACGTCACTCCTCAGGCCTGGAAAGTACATTTTCCGTATTTTAGACAAACCCCAGCATTACAAAACCTCTTTAATACTTCCTCTGAGCTGGCCACATGTTCTTCTGATGTAGTGCTGCCGACCAGTGCATCATCAAGGTTGACCATCATAAGAACATAAGAACATAAGAACTAGGAGCAGGAGTAGGCCATCTGGCCCCTCGAGCCTGCTCCGCCATTCAATGAGATCCTGGCTGATCTTTTGTGGACTCAGCTCCACTTTCCGGCCCGAACACCATAACCCTTAATCCCTTTATTCTTCAAAAAACTATCTATCTTTACCTTAAATCATGTAATGAAGGAGCCTCAACTGCTTCACTGGGCAAGGAATTCCATAGATTCACAACCCTTTGGGTGAAGAAGTTCCTCCTAAACTCAGTTCTAAATCTACTTCCCCTTATTTTGAGGCTATGCCCCCTAGTTCTGCTGTCACCCGCCAGTGGAAACAACCTGCCCGCATCTATCCTATCTATTCCCTTCATAATTTTAAATGTTTCTATAAGATCCCCCCTCATCCTTCTCAATTCCAACGAGTACAGTCCCAGTCTACTCAACCTCTCCTCATAATCCAACCCCTTCAGCTCTGGGATTAACCTAGTGAATCTCCTCTGCACACCCTCCAGCGCCAGTACGTCCTTTCTCAAGTAAGGAGACCAAAACTGAACACAATACTCCAGGTGTGGCCGCACTAACACCTTATACAATTGCAACATAACCTCCCTAGTCTTAAACTCCATCCCTCTAGCAATGAAGGACAAAATTCCATTTGCCTTCTTAATCACCTGTTGCACTTGTAAACCAACCTTCTGTGACTCATGCACTAGCACACCCAAGTCTCTCTGAACAGCGGCATGCTTTAATATTTTATCGTTTAAATAATAATCCCGTTTGCTGTTATTCCTACCAAAATGGATAACCTCACATTTGTCAACATTGTATTCCACAATGGAAATCCTCTGGAGGAGATATTCCATCGTGTGCTGGGAGATTGTTTTAGCCTGCGGTATGTCAGTCTGGTATACTGGAAGAGGCCTTTGTGGATATTTGTAGAAAATTTGAGACTCCTAATCCAGTTCTTGTTGCAGGTAGGCGTGATTGAGATCCAATTTTGATTAGGTGAGGCCCCCCAGCAGCATAGTGTAGAGGGCTTCAATTCAGAGCATCATGTACCGACCAACCTGGGCAGCCTGATTCATGGTCAGTTGAGAGTCTCCACAAATCCTTATCAAATAATCACGTTTAAGGACAGGGATTATTGGCGCCATCCATTCTGAAAACTGGACTGCTTGGTTATACTTAGCTTTTCCAATCTCTTCAGCTCTGCTTCAACTGTCTGGGGTTTAACTGTCTGGTTTGGCTCTGAAGATCTTCGGCGTTGAATTCAGATTGACATATATACTTTTATACCCTTAATCCAGCCCAACTCCTGTGTTGGATGTCTTCATACCTCCTGCAACATCTTGGAGAACACCATCAGATATTTTGAGGATCTTCAGTTAGTTGATCGGAATCTTCTGTAACTAGTCTCTTCCTAACTAGGGGCTGGTTTAACTCTCTCGTCTAAATCGCTGGCTTTTAAAGCAGACCAAGCAGGCCAGCAGCACGGTTCGATTCCCGCACCAGCCTCCCCGGACAGGCGCCGGAATGTGGCGACTAGGGGCTTTTCACAGTAACTTCATTGAAGCCTACTCGTGACAATAAGCGATTTTCATTTCATTCATTTCATTTCATTTTCATTTCATTTCATTTTCATAACAGACTAGGTCTATGTCCTTCCAAGAAAACCAAAGGCAGATTGGCCTCCTGCCCTGTATGCCACTGGGGTATTGGCTGTTCAGCGAATCTTCAAAATTTCCCTGGTTAATGTTGAAAGCTTGGCTGTAGTATTCTTCAAACTTAAAGACTGTATTCCTGCACACTATTGGAAAGTCTGCTCACCCACTACAGTCCCGAAGCACTGTTGTTGTCTTCCATTTTGAGCGGTCCACAATTTATCCTCAAGATAATTTAATTTGAGGGCAGCACGGTGGCGCAGTGGTTAACACAGCTTCCTCACGGCGCCGAGGTCCCAGGTACGATCCCGGCTCTGGGTCACTGTCCGTGTAGAGATTGTACATTCTCCCTGTGTTTGCATGTGTTTCGCCCCCACAACCCAAAGGTGTGCAGAGTAGGTGGATTGGCCGCAATAAATTGCCCCTTAATTGGAAAAAATGAATTGGGTACTCTAAATTTATAATAAAAGGACAATTTAATATAAAGCGGTCTTATTCAATTGGATTGCATTTAACTGATACATTGCATGTTTTTCTTCAGAACCCTGCTCCACTATGTTCAGTGACACTGTGGACTGCTGCTGTGTTTGTTTTGCGCTGACACTCTGCCTCATGCGGCAACATGCTTTAATGTGCCTCCTTTGGTTGCACTCTGTCGCCCAAGCTATCTCACTCACTTTTTCCAAAGTAATTGTGGCCTCCATCAGAAGCTTCTTCTGGATATTAAGGTTATGGATTCCACAAACCAGCCGATCACGCAACTGGTCACTCAGCGCAGTCCTGAACTCAGTGCTCAGGAAGCTGTTGAGACCTGGCTATAAAGGCTGAGACAGACTCTTCATGGTCCCTCACTGCAGAGGTAAATGGAAAATGTTGGAGGATAAATAGAGGGCCTTGGGTTGAAATGTTCTTTAACCAATTTCATTGCCTGGTTAAAGGTTTTCGAGTCGGTTGTCTCTAGGAACGTGAGGTTCCAAATCAAATTATACATTTGAGGCCAAACCTACAAACTGACAGAAGTATCATCTTCTTTTCCTCCCCGGCGATCTCACTTGCAGTAAAGAAAACTGAGCCACAGCACGGTGGCACAGTGGTTAGCATTGCTGCCTGCGGCACTGAGAACCTGGGTTCGAATCCCGGCTCTGGTCACTGTCCATGTGGAGTTTGCACATTCTCCCCGTGTCTGCGTGGGTTTCACCCCCACAACCCAAAGATGTGCAGGATAGGCGGATTGGCCACACTAAAAATTGCCCCTTAATTGGAAAAAATAATTGAGTACTCTAAATTTATAAAAAAAAGAAAACGGAGTAATTCGATGTACTGACTCCAATCCTCAAATCATTGGTCAAATAGATCCAGTTTCCCAATGAACGGTAGCACAGGGGTGGGCACAGTAGCACAGTGGTTAGCACTGTCGCTTCACAGCGCTAGGGTCCCAGGTTCGATTCCTGGCTTGGGTCACTGTCTGTGCAGAGTCTGCACGTTCTCCCCATGTCTGCGTGGGTTTCCTCCGGGTGCTCCTGTTTCCTCCCTTTTGCACAAAGATGTGCAGGTTAGGTGGATTGACCATGCTAAATTGCCCTTAGTGTCCAAAGGGGTTGGGTGGGGTTGCTGGGTTACAGGGATGGGAGTGGGGTGGGGGAAGGTTTGCACTTAGTAGAGTGCTCTTTCAAAGGGCTGGTGCAGACTTGATGGCCGAATGGCCTCCTTCTGCATTGTAAATTCTATGTCTTTGTAAGGCATTTGCACTGTGGAGCTATCCTCCCTTCAACGGGACTGCACTATCACACTTCCTATCTCTATTGTATCACATAGAGAAGCCATTGAAAAAAGCTGGAATATGATTCCCCAATGGCTTAGTTGGTGAAAGTACAGCCCAGCATAGCAACTAGCAGAAACAGACCAGAAATTCCCTGGTTCAATTTTAAGTACAAGGGACGTGAGCTAATCTTAATCAGGGCAGCTGTTGGGAATGCTATGATCGACTCAACACCCCTGAGGAAGTGAACAAACGAATCTGATGGACAGTAGGATCCTGAGGGTAATGTGTTCACAGACAGAGAACAAAGGGATAAGCACAGCATGGCTAGGAAGGGGGAGGGGAGCTTTGCCTCATGGAGAGAATAGTGAAAAGGACGCTGGGTAACAAGAGGCCCAGGATAAGTGAGCCAATTAGGATATATGACCAGGTCAGGAGGTGTGTAAAATGACCAATGGGAAGTTTGTATGCGAATCTTGATGTAATTTGAAGTATATCTCCAGTGTTCCTTTGTCCTGAGGTTCTTTTTATCCTGGGCTCTCAGAAGACAGTGTGTGTGTCCTGAGGTCCTATGGATTGAGTCAGCCTTGCAAGTTAGTTATTATTAAACGATATGATACCTGCAAATCCATCTCAGATTTTATTGAATCTAGACTGACAGCAAAATAGTCAGGGATTAACATTTGGTGCCGAAATCCGGATTTCTCTAGATCCTTGCCTTTCATCTGCGAAATCAGAATTGGACTGCTCTCGGAAGGGGAAAAAAGAAATGGGCCCACGATATGAATAGATAAAACTTGCAATATCGATTTTCCTCTGTCTTGTATTCTGCTAACAGTCTAATCACTCGCATTTGATCACGTAAGATTGTCTCGACGAAATCAAAGGTCAGTCTGATGGATTAGAAAAATTGATTTCAGTCAATGCAGGTACGGCTGAGGGTTGGAATGAGGTAACAATTTCTTTATCGGGTTGATGTGATGTCGCAAAACAGTTCAGTAAAAGACCGCTGATGGAATGTTTGCGGACAGTTCAATTCCGTACAAATATAATTGGTTACGCTAACATTTATTATGGGTTGTTTGAATGAAACAGAATTGGGTTATAAATGACAGGGGGAAACCAGAGATAAACTTGTGTGTTGATGAATGAATGTATAACGATTTGAATTGATACGGTTGAATGGAGATCTCCAATGAATGAATGAGTCTGTTTAATAAGAATGTGATATCCTCTGTTCCTAGTTTTGTGAAATGTTGTGTTTTAGGAGGTATTAAAGTGAGATTTAAAACAGAGTAAGTATGTGAAAGTTCTTCAGAAACTTAGAAATAATGATTAACATTGTGGGAGTTAATTAGAACATAATTCTTAGGAAATAAACACAAAGTGAAATCAAAATGTATAAATTGGGATTTGTAAATGATTAGTTGCAACTCGGCATAGTCTTGGCTGCTAAAAAAATAAATAAATAAATAAAATAGTTTCACATCAATTAGAAGTTATAAATGGCAGGCAAGAAATGTGATCAATATTATGAAGTATAGATTTAATATGCTCAGCACTAAATTGGTCTTCGCATAAACACAAAGAGAAGTTTTACTCCCAAGCAGTCAGAGCTCTGTGCAGCTGACCGGTTGAAATTGACACGGCACAGCTCCACCAGGGTCCTAGTGCCCGATGCATCGCTAGAAAGTTACTAGCAGAAGAAATGAAGTTTAGAGTGTTAAATACATTGTAGAAGGAGCTTTAAGGAATAAAGATATTAGACCAGAAGTTAGAGATTACGTTATAGAGGGGGTATCAGGCAATAGAAACGTTCGACCTGAAGTTAGATTAGGAGAATTACTTGCAGTATCAGGAAATAAGAATCTGATGACAAGGAAAGATTTAATAAAATTAAGATGATGCAGGAAAAATTAGGATATTAAAACCAATTGATGACAGAGAGGAAGTGTGGGTGAAACTGCCGAATAAAACCACAGGAGAAGTAATCATAAAAAGTTTGGGTGAACATACAATTGTATTAGAGAACCATGGCGTCTGGAGCAAAAGAAATTATGTCAGAATTTTAAAATCTGGTCAAATTGAACAATAACAGAGGAATTATGATACTCCATCGGCAGCCTAAGGGCAATGAGCGTAGGAATGTCATCAGTAAAGATTTAAATGTATGGAATGATAGAACAAGGGCGGTGATTAATGGCCCTCAGTTTAAAATGGTTCACAGTGAGCATCAGGAAACCACAAGTCAGGATTGTGGGGCATTCTGTAGCCCGATTGTTTGGACTGGTAGTAGTCATATGAAACCCAGGAGACGGTCAGATACTGGGTATTCAGGAGAATTGATAATGCATTTGCAAAGACAGCGATGGGATGCTGCAGCCCCCAGGGAGATTTGGGGCATTCAGTTTTGTCATGATTGTTTTGTGAAATATCAGGCAACTTTAATGATTGAGGTTTGTGACCACAGGGGGGATTTTGAATCCAAGAAGTGTCAGTGTAAGTGGGATGGTAGATTAATGACAACGTGCAATTACTGCAAGGATAATTTGGCCGACAACAATGTGACTCTAAAAGGCTGTGCAAGCTTGCGGACAAGTGACAGACTTGTGGTATCGATTTGTAAGGAAGTACATGGTTTATGCTGTTGGGATGACCTGGGGATGTAAAATGAGCCTAAGAGTGTTAGAGACTGTATCACTGCAATGATGCCATGCCATAGGATAGATCATATCCCCAATTCGCTCAGAAAAGGGAAAAATTAATGTTTGGGTGTGGGTGTCAGGATGCCAGTGAATTGAAACCTGTTAGCAGCATCAATAGGACAGATGATACAGTGAAAATATTATGTTCGGAACTTATCCTGTCGCAATCAGAATTTAAAACGTTGAAGTAGACGCAATAGCAATATCCAAAATGTATCAGGGAAAGTTTCGATCTGATTGAATCACTGAGTTAGAAAAAGAGGAATGGTGGCAATGGAAATCTGGAAGTCCTGGAGAGGGTACTTCTGGAATATCCAAGCAAGGATAGGAAGATACAAATCAAGAAATAGGGCCCTCTCTGCCTTTGACCTGTTCATTTGGGTTTCAGATGAAGCAACAATAATACAGATGAAGAACCTGAACAACACTCTGCAGAAGAATGTTTCAGACAGTATGGGAAAAAAACTAATGATACAATTGGCTACATGTTTGAGGGAATTAAATGATAGAGCCCGGAAGAAAAACCTTACGGGTTAGCAACAAATTAAAATATCAAATTATTACTGAATACTGAAACCTCCGGTCAGACATCTCTAACGGGACGTTAGCTGATGGGTGATCTGTGGTCTCCAGGAAGGACGTATTACGCGGTGGAGTTATTAAGGGTCTCGGCAGACAGCAGCGACTGACGAGGAACCCCCGTATTTTAAATGACAATAGTCTAGAATATTGGCAGCTTGCTGTCGCGAGGGGAAATTTGTAACCAATATAGCATTGGAGAGTATAACAGTTATTACAGATGAAATGCCCTGTAAGCTGTTAGGGACTGTTATGTATAAATTCAATTGGGTTGTAACCACAAAAAGTTAACTGTACTAAGTGTGTGAGTGGTGTTTAACAAAAAAAACAAATAATGGCAAGTATACACTCCATGCTGTAAGGAAAATGAGGACAGACGAAAGGGATTTTTTGAAGGAAATTTGTTAGAAAGATATTCTCTCATGTAAACCAGGGGTTGGCAAACATACATGGTTCACGACAATGTTAGACATTAATGTGGAAGTTAGGAATACAAGCAGGATCAATTGAACCTCTTAAATTAATGAAGCAAGGGGATCAGTGGGTGGTACATGATATCATAATTTACCATTCCAATGAGAAATGGAAAGCAATTTGGATGACGGAAAAATGGGACACTTAACAGCCAGTGATGGACAAAAGCCCTTTTTGGTTACTGATGGACTGAGTTGTGTGCTGTTTTTAAGGGACATGAGGAAGCTTCTACGGTGCTGCTACCCCAAGGAAGTAAAATGCTTTGGAGGTAGTGGAACACGCGGTAAGCGATTGTGTTACCTTCCTGAGCGGCGCCAGCTATGGTTCACGGTAATTGGACTTGAGGAAAGCACATCACAAAGGGTCATTCAACACTGGTCTGCGAGATGGATGCATTTACCATCGCTTTTCCTGCACAGTTTACAAATCATGACATGTAAATACGAATGACAAGGCTGAGGGATAGTTGCTAGTCAGTATAACTATAAGAAGGATATAAATCCTAAGGGCAACACGGTAGCATTGAGGATGGCTATCTATCTAGTCGGATTCAGCTCAGAGTTATCTCTCATAGCTCGGTCATGGGGTTTTACCTGATGCATGGATTGATAATACTTGTTAATCTAATTGTATACTGCATAATCATTGGATGCCTTAATATGTGTTGTACGCTGGCTATGGCTCGGATGCTGCCGATAGGCTTGGCCCATCATTATTCACCAAAGATGACATCTCGTTACTGGTGACCATCACACCAGACGGAAGAGGACGGAGAGCCAGAGGCTGTAAAAATGTGATGAGGTGTTTATGTACGGAATACCGGCTCAGTGAAGTTCTGATAACGGGCCTCATTTTATTGGACAGGTTAACAAGGAGTTCTGCTCCCAGCTGGGCATACACCAGCAGTTACACTGTGCGTACAGACCGCAGGCGGCTGGGTTGGTTGAGAGACACAGTCAGACCCTCAAAACGAAATTGGCTAAATTAAGAACAGACACGGGACTGACATGGCTTAAGTTGCTCCCCGTTGCCCTCATTCAGCTGTGGGTCACACCTGCAGGATCGGCCTGGCTCTCTCCTGCTGAGATATTTTACGGCAGGCCCATTAGAACTCCCTGGAACCTGCCTGTTCCCAGATTGGTCCAGTTTCACCATCTGACTAAAGAAAGGACTAACTATGTTCTAGCCCTCACTAACGCCCTCAAGGAGCTCCATGGCCAGGTCCGCACAGCTCACCCTATCACATAGCTTGCTCTCAGTGCAGCCTGGTAGTTATGTCAAGGTCAAAAATTGGACACGGAAAGGGTCAGAGCCACGATGGGAGGGGCCCTTCCAAGTTCTCCTTACCACCCCCACTGCAGTTAAAGTGGAGGGGCGGAGTGCTTGGGTCCACCTCCACCACTGTAAAAAGGTCGATCACTAACCTGCCTCCCTTCCCCAGCGCTATTTTACAGGTGTGAAGCATGATGGGGTGGCTCCGCACCGCCTGTGAGATCTTCGGCATCGCCTCGCTTGGAGTGACATCGGCGGCGGAAATGGAACAGGGGAATATAATCTACATCTGTAACCCCAACCGAAGTACCCGGACATTTCACCTCTGCAGAGGTGACGTTCTTCGCTGCCCCCATATACGAGGACATGGCATGGACTCATGGAAGGTCATCCGGCTAACGGACCGTGCAGGACTTATGAAGCAATTGCACCGGTCCCAACGATGGGAAGGGAAGACTGCATGGACATTGCCTTGTTTTTGGAGTATATGTAAATTTGATTTTGGATGTGTTAACCTTGGTGCCTTACAGGTAAAATCAGACTGTGAGGAGGGGGTAGGAAGAGGTTGTGAGAGAGAGAGAGGGACTAGACAGAGGAAGGGCTGTGTAAGGAGGGAGGTACAACTAGAACGTAGGTTATCAGGAGATGTACTTAATTTATTTAGGACCCGGAATGAGGGAAACCTGGACAGTATGAATCTCTTCTACTAGATCTACCACCGCTTGTATGGCCAGGGACGGGTTGTCTGCTACCCAAACCCCGCATCGGTGTCTAGGTTATTTTCTGTTTCACCGCTTTGGGGCACTCCCCAAACTGTGGTTCATTGTCAGAGTTCCGAGCCACCGCCCGAGCAAGTTACTCTTCTTTACGATCCGGGTTCGGCCCCACCAGCTATTCGCCTTCCCCTTCCTCGGGATAATTCCCACTCACAGTATGATAAGCTTCGACGGTGGAGGGCGTACATACCTAGCCCCTTCACTCCCAATAGTGACTCCCGGTCGTGCGAGAATTGTTTCAGCAGTGAGGGGTACGGCTGTTTGCTGGTAGAGATGAAAATGAATATAACATGTCTGTTCTCCACTTGTACTGATCCAAAGTGTTGCATAACCCTGACATCAGGTCAATGCGCCTGTTACAATGCCACTTGTGTCCCGCTGACGCCTGGCATCCAGCTCCTTTGTGGCTGGGTGAATGTCTCTCATATCACTGTTGGAACTAGGGCTTTCCGCATTGCTAGGAGACCTGAATGGGCGTTCTGAAGCTGGATGAACTGGGCTACTGGGGAATCCCTACTTCACCAATATACTGATTGTGATGCTAGCCTGTACACGGAGCGAGGACCAATGTTTTGTCACCTCCATTTCCCCACCAAATTGCTATCGGGACTCTAGTCCCTATTACGGTCCCTTGCCCCTCTGCGTGGATACTGTACCACCAGTTAGCACGCTGGGCAGGTTCAGTTATTTGTGGCCTTACCATCCTGGGCAACGAAACTTTAGGGGCCCTCGGGGCAATAACCAAGGAATTACCTCAACTTAGGTTGTTTGCCATGCAGAACCGGTATGCTCTTGACTATCTCGACTGCATCTTTGTGGGCCTGGCCATCCTTTAATGCGTCATGGGTAAAATGCAGGGTGCGCTGGAACGGATCGCCACACCTAGAGTCTTGGCTGTTAGGGTCCACGAGGGTGCAGCGCCCGATGGGGTGCTGCAATAGGATTTAGAAATGCAGCAATGAGTTTTCTTAGCTGAGGGGCCATAACTACAGCTTGGACTGATGGGTTATCATTAAATGATAAAAGGAGGGAATGAGGAAGTGAACAAACGAATATGATGGACAGTAGGACCCTGAGGGTAATGTGTTCACAGACAGAGAACAAAGGGATGAGCACAGCATGGCTAGGAAGGGGGAGGGGAGCTTTGCCTCATGGAGAGAATAGTGAAAAGGACGCTGGGCAACAAGAGGCCCAGGATAAGTGAGCCAATTAGGATATATGACCAAGTCAGGAGGTGTGTAAAATGACCAATGGGTAGTTTGTATGCGAATCTTGATGTAATTTGAAGTATATCTCCAGTGTTCCTTTGTCCTGAGGTTTTTTTAATCCTGGGCTCTCAGAAGACAGTGTGTGTGTCCTGAGGTCCTATAGATTGAGTCAGCCTTGCAAGTTAGTTATTATTAAATGATATGATACCTGCAAATCCATCTGAGATTTTATTGAATCTAGACTGACAGCAAAATAATCAGGGATTAACACCCCGAGATAAGAAGGAAAATAATTTAAAGCAGTGGTTCCACTGGTGGGCGAACATTTTTTTTCTCCTCTAAGGGCTCTGAGATTTTCTGAAGGACTATTTTCTGATTTTCTCCTCTAAGGGCTCTGAGATTTTCTGAAGGACTATTTTCTGATTTTCAGGGGCTACATTTTCATTCTCACCAACTCCTTTATTAGTGATGCAGTCGTGTCTTAATGTTTTCCTCAATATTTGTCTTTTTTTTAGGGTACAATATATTTTTGTTAATTTAGATAAATATATCTCCCATATTACAATTCTGACTACTTAGTACAAGGTAGAATATTGGGAATGAGTCTTACATCTGCACCCCCTAAAAATTAAATTACAAGCAGATGAATTTAGAAATTCGGAGTAGGCCATTTAGTCTGAGTCTGCTCTGCCATTCAATAAACTCATGGCCTCAACAACAGATTAGTCATGAATCAAACAATTAGCACTCTCCAGCATTCTTTGGTTTTGTTCTACTGATTTTAAATTTCTTCCCCTCAATAGTTATGTTTAAAGTGAGTGCTGACAAACACATCAGGATACTGATTTCTAAAGATTCAACAAGGGGAAACCATTTTAATTCTGCAACACCAATCTAACCATCAGATAATGAATGCTTCAATTCACATTTCAGCAATTTATTTTCTCCCAAGCTATTGCAACTCATCTGTGCTTTAATGAAACAGATTGGAACCCCTTAGCTCAGAAGCACCCTTGCTATAAAAAGACTTACCACTTTCTAGAGATGATTACTCAGTAAGAGTACCCTCCATGCCATCCACCCCCCCACCCCCCCCCACAATGAGCATTGAAAGTTGTACAAATATAGAAAAAGAGGTACGCTGGCAGTCTGAAATCAGAATGTTATGGCACACACAGAGGCCTTGGGTGGGATTCTCTAGCCGGCGATGCCAAAATCCCGTTTGGTGATCGGCCGGAGAATCTCCGTTTGCGCTGAAATAGGGCGCAGCCCCACTTTTGCGATGCTCCACCCCCTCTAAAACATTCTGACATCACCAGAGGCCGTCCCCAGATGGGCCAAGTTCCCAACGGCGTGAACCCAGCGTGGTGGCTGAGGACTGAGTCCAGTGCCACCACAGTCGGGGGGAGTATTCCGCGGGCATGGGGGGCTTTGGAGGACGGTTTTCCGGGTGAGGGGAGGCTGATTACAGGGGGCCAGTTTTTGGCAGGTCGGGTCTGCGGGCGGCCAGCGCCATATTACACGCCGCGGCGGCCACCATGCACATGCGCGGCCACGGACCCGGCCATTCTCTGGCCATATCCGCAAGTAAAGCCGGGGGCTTTATGTTGCGTGCCTGCTAGCCCACCAGATGGAGAATCAGTGCAGCTTTTGCGCCATTTTGTCGGGCATAAAATGCACTGTTCACATGTCTGCGTCAGCACTTAAGTCTTCAAATCGGAGACTCCAACCCCATGGGCTGGATCCTCTGCCCTGCCCCGCCACTCTTCAGCCTCGACTTGCCGGCGGGATTCTCCATTACGCCGGCCGGTCAATGGGGTTTCCCATTGTGGGGTAGCCCCACGCCATTGAGAAACCCCCGGTGCCGGCAAAACGGAGAATCCCACCAGGGGAGAATCCCGCCCCATATGTCTCATCTTATCTGTGCTGGCTCAGGGAGAACTATCATATTGGGCGGGATTCTCCGACCCCCCGTCGGGTCGGAGAATTGTCGGGTGGCGGCGTGAATCCTGCCCCCGCCGGCTGCCGAATTCTCCTGCGTCGGAGATTTGGTGGGGGCGGGAACTGCGCCGCGCCGGTCAGCGGATGCTGGCAGCGCCCCCCGGCGATTCTCCAGCCCACGATGGGCCGAGTGGCCGTCCTTTTTTTTTTTGCCAGTCCCGCCGGAGTAAATTAGAGTAGGTCCTTAATGGCAGGACCTGGTGGCACAGGCGGCCTTCGGAGTTCTCGGGGGGCATGGGGGGGATCTGGCCCTGGGAGGGGCCCCCACGGTGGCCTGGCCCGCGATCGGGGCCCACCGATCCACGGGCGTGCCTGTGCCATTTCGGACACTCTATTCCTCCACATCGGCTGCTGTGGTCCTCCGCCATGGCCGATGCGGGGACGAACCCTCCGCGCATGCGCTGGGATGATGCCAGCACACGCTGCCGCTCCCACGCATGCCAGTTGGCATGGCGCCATGCCCCTTCCCCGCCAGCCGGCGCGGCGCAAACCACTCCGGAGTGGGCCTAGCCCCTAAAGGTGCGGAGGATTCTGCACCTTTGGGGCAGCCCGACGCCGGAGTGGTTCACGCCACTCGTTCCCGCCGGAGTTGCCCGCCCCGCCGATTACGGCAGAATCCCGCCCATTATTTTCCCACCCTTGCTGCAAACTATTCTTATTATCTTATTTTTAAATTTTAGAGTGCCCGATTCATTTTTTCCAATTAAGGGGCAATTTAGCGTGGCCAATCCACCTAGCCTGCACATCTTTGGGTTGTCGGAGCGAAACACACGCAAGAATGTGCAAACTCCACATGGACAGTGGATCGAACCTGGGACCTCGGTGCCGTGAGGCAGCAGTGCTATCCACTGCCCCACCGTGCTGCCTTATTAACTTTTAAATGTATTTTATTCCAAACATTCAAAAATACAAAAACATAAATAATCTGGGGAACATTCCCCTCACTCACACTTTTACAGTCTGTACAGGTTTTCCCCCTTTTTTACCCCCCTCCTCCCTGCGGCAAACAATTCCTCGAACATGGTCACGGACAGTCCCCAATGTGCCTCAAAGCCTTCCGCTGAACCCCTCAATTTGAACTTAATTTTCTCCAACTGGAGGAAGTCGTATAGGTCCCCTAGCCAGGGCGCCACCCCCGGTGGCGTTGCTGACTGCCATTCCAGCAACATTCTTCACCGGGCAACCAGAGAGGCGAAGGTCACGACTTTGGCCTTCCTCCCCTCCATCAGCTCTGGCATTTCCGGAATCCCCAAAATCGCCACCATAGGGTCCAGTCTGACCTCTGACCCCACAATTTTTACTAGCATCCCGAACACTTCTGCCAGTATCCATCTCACCTTTCACACCCCCAGTGGTCCTCGCCCACACTTGCCTACCACCCCCTGAAAGAACCCACTCATCCTCGCCCGAGTCATGTGTACCCTGAGTACCACTGTAAACTGCATCAAACCCATCCTCGCACACGAGGTCAAATTCACCCTGGGACCCCCCTGCCAGCATCAGGTGTAATTTATCTGACCTCCTAAAGTCCTTCTTTATCTCCTCCAGCAACTTTGGGTTTTTTTTAGGGAGAGGGAAGAGGAGACCATCAGATGGCATCCCAGCGAAGGGAGCCCCAACCCCCTCCCCGGCACAAACATTTTTGTTTTATTTTACAAGGAGGGAATGTAGCCTCCACCAACTTTGTTAAGTTCTACTTGTGCAATGTCGCCCACTCCCCCGTCACCTGGATCTCCAGATACCTAAACCATTCCCTGGCAACCTTAAATGGCAACACCCCCAAATTGGCTCCCAAACCGCCTCGTTCACTGGGAACATCTCACTTTTCCCCACGTTCAACTTGTAACCTGAGAAAGTCCCAAATCTCTCTAATACAGGGGTGGGCAAACTACGGCCCGCGGGCCGCATGCGGCCCGCCAAAGGTCTTTATGTGGCCCACCAAGTCATAAAAAAAAATTAAAAAATTAAAAAAAAAAAGGTTAATGGGGGGGGGGGGGGGGGGGGGGTGTGTGTGTGTGTGGCTGTTGGGTTACTTACTGGTATAGGGTGGATATGTGGGTTTGAGTAGGGTGATCATTGCTCGGCACAACATCGAGGGCCGAAGGGCCTGTTCTGTGCTGTACTGTTCTATGTTCTATATGAGGCACCCAGAATCATAACCGGGTGAAGTAATTATTTTACTTAATATACTATGCGGCCCTTTAAAATTGTGAATTTCTGAATGTGGCCCTTGCACGGAAAAGTTTGCCCACCCCTGCTCTAATAGGTTCATAATCCTCCCCATACTCTCTGGCAGACTGACACATAACAGTAGGTTGTCTGCTTACAGCGACACCCGGTGCTCCCTACTCCCCCTCCTAATCCCCTGCCGCTCTGCGGACCCCCAAGGACCATCGTGAAGTGCTCTATTGCTAGCGCAAACAACAGCAGATACCCCTGCCTCGTTCCCCTATGCAACTCGAACCATGTGAGCTCACCTCATTGGTCAGTGGTTCGTATACTCACCACCAGTGCCATGTACAGCAGACGCACCCATGCCACAAGCTTTGGCCCAAACCTTCCCAGGACCTCGAACAGGTACCGTCACTCCATCCTCCGGTGCCAATCCTCTCAATAGGGTCATGATCACTTTCAATAGTCGCCTAATATTACTCAAGAGTTGCCTGCCCTTCACGAAACACATTTGATCCTCTGCAACAAATCCCGGAACGCATCCTTCCATTCTCCCCACCACTAACTTAGCCAACACTTTCAAGTCTGTATTCAATATGGGCGGGTTCGATCCCGGCTCCAGGTCACTGTCCGTGTGGAGTTTGCACATTCTCCCCGTGTCTGCGTGCGTCTCACCCCCACAACCCAAAGATGTGCAAGGTAGGTGGATTGGCCACACTAAATTTCTCCTTATTTGACAAAAAAATGAATTGGGGACTCTAAATGTATTTTTGAAAGTTTGTATTCAACAATGATATGGGTCTGTATGACCCACACTCTAAAGGGTCTTTCCTTTTGGGTCTTTCCTTTTCTTTGGTATTAGCGCAATCATCACCTGTCCCATTATCTCCGGCAGCTCCCCCTTCTCCAGCCCCTCGCTAACCACCCCAATAGGTGTGGTGCCAGCCCCGCCACAAACTCCTTACAAAATTCCACTGGGTAAATGCCCGGCTCCAGGGCCTTCCCCAACTTCATCCCTCTTATTACCTCTCTCAGCCTGATAGCTATTCCAGCACTTGCTTCCTCTCCTCACCCAACCACGGGAATTCCAGCCTGTCCGAAAACCGGCCCATATTCCCTTCCTCACCCCTCGGATCGGCCCTGTACAATTCCTCATAGTACTCCCTGAAGCCTCATTCCTCCCCATTCCCTGGCTGTACCCTCATGATTTATCTGGAAGCGGCCTGCCTCCGTAGCTGGTGGGCTAGCATGCAGCTCGCCATCTCTCCATATTCATACTGCACCCCCTCACCCTCCGTAGCTGCCCAACAGCCCTTCCTGTCGCCAGCCTATTGAACTGTCCCTGTAACTTCTTTCTCTTCGCCAATCCCTCCACGGTGGGACCCCTTGAATACTTCCCTGCCACCTCGACAATCTCGCTCAATAACCGCTCAACTTTTCTCTCCTTTTCCTATCTCGGTGCGCCTTGAACGGGACAATCTACCCCCGAACCACCGCCTTCAATGCCTCCTAGAATGTGTCCGCTGATACCATACCTCCCCATACATGAAAGAAAAGCAAACAAGTCCAGACAAAAAACAAAATCAACAGCATCACCATTGATTGATCAGGCAGCCGCAACTTCCTTGCGATTACCCATTACTTGAACCACTCCCATTGCCCTCCATTTGATGAAAAACAAGCTTCCAAGCACCCCTATTCCAGACGCAAAGGCTTTATATTCCTGCTCCACACCGCACAGAGGGTCCAAATTAATCGTCGTCTTGAAAGGGGCTGGTTTAGCTCACTGGGCTAAATCGCTGGCTTTTAAAGCAGAGCAAGCAGTCCAGCAGCACGGTTCGATTCCCGTACCAGCCTCCCCGGACAGGTGCCGGAATGTGGCGACTAGGGGCTTTTCACAGTAACTTCATTGAAGCCTACTCATGACAATAAGCGATTTTCATTCATTTCATTTCAAAATGTCTGCAGACTCAGGTGTTGGTGTCATTCAAAGAATGAGAACCAGATGGTAAAATTCATTTGAAGTGCCAGCCTATTGTTTTTCCATGTCCCTGGCGTCGCTTCCTGCCGCTGCTTCTCTCCCCACCGGCAGCCCCGGCCAAGTCCTGTCTATCCCGTGCCAGATCCCGACCCCGATTCGGGGCCCCACGACCGTTGACCTTGGATGAATGTCGCCGAGTGAGGCCTCCCACTTGTTGCTATCCTCGCTCCCTCGTTCAGGTTTGGACTCAGTGTGATGGTGACAGCAGTTACCATCGAGAGCAACTGCTCCAGTCACAGGTTCCCTGCTCCCCTCCCTTTGCTGCTGCAATCATGGATTCGATCTGAAGGAGCTGGGGCAGTGAGCGTGGGCGAGACAGAATCTGATTGGAGGAGCAACTCCTCACATACCTTTGTCTCTGTAAGGTATGGGGTGACTTTTCACTTGACCTCCCCAGAATCGATCTGGGTTTTTTTGGGACCTTTCCGAGGGCAAATTCATCTGCCGCCTCCCTGTATTTTAATCCTGCTTACATTTTTGCCACTGCTCGGAAGTGCAAACCTGTGGACTCAAGATAAGCTTGGGCTATCTCCATGCATCCAAATTAAGTATGACTAAGGTCATCTTTTGAGCATGTTACTGAAGGCTTTGATGTTCATTCAACCACATCCCAGCAATATTCAATGCCTTCATAAAGGGAAACAGGAAAGTTGGAAAAACTCTGCCTTTCGGTCTTCTCTCTTACCATAGCATTGGCAATTCCACTCAAAAATTAATTTTCACAAGATGAGAAAGAAGAGATCGTTAAGCAACAGCTCAAAAGGCCACAATAGAAACTTCTGGCTAAAATACTAAGTTTGATTCTAATTGTCAAATTCCCACTTCCTCTGGTAGACATTGCTTGACAGACTCAATGGAATTGCCAGGTGCCTCAAACACACTTATTGTTCATGCAACAATTGGAATCCATAACCTGGACCAAATCCTTCTTTCCATCAAAAGAAAATAGTACATTTAAGGGAGGAAGAAAATAGAAAGAAAACATTAAAGCCTGTGTTTTGAAGCTCAAGAATTAAATAACTGAGCAGATGTGAAAAAAGTAATGAATTGAATATTCTTAATGAAATGAATCAGGCTGTTTAACAGTTTAGAAACTTCCAAACTGCAGGATCATGGCGTGTCTAAAAAAAAAGAAATAGGAATTGGGGGTCCTGTTGTCTAACATCTGCAGTGAGAAAATGCTCAAGTACATGTTTGCTATCAATGTTGCTTGAAAGAGCATAGATGATGCAAGAGATAAGTTTAGAAGCAATAAAACACTCTGTACCTTGGCTCAGCAATTTAAGACATTGAATGATTGAGCCATGCCAGGAAGTTTCCAGATTTGATCATCTGCCTGTACTTGCTTTAACCAGCACAGCATTATACCGAAACAGTTGGCTTCTGTAAACTTGGGTTAGTAAATTAAAGTCTGGTAGATACCCAGCTCAACACATCAACGCACATCAACTCCAGTACCTCCGATCAACTCAACGCCCCCTGATCCCCAGTCCTGAAACATCCTGCTCCTCACGTAAAGGAGAGAGATTGCAACAAGAAAACTCCTGGGGAAGAGTTCCATGAACCCAAGCCGCCACTACACAAGAACCTTACTAATGCGCCTGCTGCTCCAGCCCGCCTACCAGGCTTCAACCCGTCATGCCAATATTAAGCAGTCCTCAACTATTTTCACATTGGCCAGGCCTTGTGCAGCAAATTGGCACAAGTTGGTTTGCAGTGAAGCCAGAGTGCAGTTGTGCTGCCCCCCCCCCCCCCCCCACCCCCGCCCCCCCTACCAAAACCAAACACCAAAACGTTTGATGAACTTGTGAACTGGGGCAACATTTTAACCCAACCTCGTCCATGATAGTCCAACGTTACCGGTTTAATACCGCTGAGAGGACCCCAGGAGAATCCCTTGCCGAGTTTCTATCCAGGCTACGCAGGATTGTGGAGTACTGTGACTATGGTGAGACCTTGTCAGAAATGTTACGTGACCGTTTGGTTTGCGGTATTAACAATGCGGCCACCCAGAGAAAGTTGTTAGCTGAGACCAACATTGACTTTCCAACAGGCCATTCAAATAGTATTGTCCCGCGAGAGCGCAGAACGGGGAGTGCAGGAGCTACAGGGAATGGAGGTGCATGCCTTGGGGCGCATCCATTTCCGTCTGAAAGCGTCTCCCACGCACCCCTGCGGTACCTCGGGCGAGGCGACGTTCGGATCGACGCCAGTGGCCGTCGGACATTCCTCCCCGAAGGAAGCCTTCTCCAGAACCAATGGATGAGGAGTCACGTCCCTGTCAGACTTGTGGGCGCCGACCCCGCCGCGGACGCTGGTCCTGGGGGCACCAGAGGCGCCGTCATTCCGACAGAAACTGGGGCCAGCCCAGGGGCCGTACCTTCCATTTGGATGAACCTGTGGTGGCTATTCCCGAGGACGTGGAGACGGAGGATGACTGCCTGCAGCTGCATTATGTGACAGCTCCCCATGTGGCCCCCATTAAGGTGACAGTACAGGTCAATGGTCACCCGCTTGAGATGGAGTTGGACACTGGCGCAGCGGTCTCCGTGATCGCCCAGAGGACATTCGATCGCATCAAGCAGTGTATACAAACCCTTACATTAACCGACACACAGGCCAGGTTGGCCACCTACACGGGGGAACCATTGGACATTGCAGGAACTACGATGACCCCTGTTGTTTATGGACGCCAGGAGGGACGTTTCCCACTTATTGTGGTGCGCGGCCATGGGCCCAGCCTGTTGGGTCGGGACTGGTTGCGCCATTTGCGGCTGCAGTGGCAGCACATCCTCCAAACAGTTTCTGGAGGGTTGACTGAGGTGCTAGATCGATACCCAGATGTATTCCAGCCCGGTTTGGGGAATATAAAAAGGGCCGTAGCCCGTATCCAAGTCGAACCAGGAGTCACGCCGCGCTATTTCCAGGCGCGCCCGGTGTCTTACGCCTTGCTCGCGAAGGTAGGAGAGCTCACTCGTTTGGAGACTTTGGGTATTATCAGGCCCATCCGTTTCGCTGACTGGGCAGCACCAATTGTACCTGTAATGAGGCCAGATGCCACAGTTCGCTTGTGCGGCGACTACAAAAATACAGTGAATACGGCTTCCCGACTCGACCGATCTCCAATGCCTCGCATAGAGGACCTCTACACGAAGCTTGCAGGCGGACTCTTGTTCACGAAATTAGATATGAGTCACGCCTACATACAGTTGGAGCTGGACCCTGCCTCCCGGCCATATGTAACGATTAATACACACCGGGGCCTGTATGAATATACACGTTTGCCCTTTGGTGTATCCTCTGCCTGCGCTATTTTTCAATGCGTCATGGAGGGCATTTTGAGAGGTTTACCGTGTGTCGCTGTCTACTTTGATGACGTTTTGATTATAGGGACGTCGAAGCAGGAACATTTGGAAAATTTGGAGACTGTCCTTAGACGCTTTTCGGAGGCTGGAGTCCGTTTACGTCGCACAAAGTGCATTTTTCAGGCGAAAGAAGTAGTTTACCCCGTGTGGAGTTTGCACATTTTCCCCGTGTCTGCATGGGTTTCACCCCCACAACCCAAAGATGTGCAGATTAGGTGGACTGGCCACACTAAATTGTCCCTTAATTGGAATAAAAATAATTGGGTACTCTAAATTTATAAAAAACACGAAAAGAATATTTTAAAACATAAATTTAGAGTACCCAATTAATTTTTGCAATTAAGGTTCACCAGACTAATTCCTGGAATGGCAGGACTGACATATGAGGAAAGATTGACCCACTGAGCTTGTACTCACTGGAGTTTAGAAGAATGAGAGGGGATCGCACAGAAACATATAAAATCCTGATGGGACTGGACAGGCTAGATGCGGGAAGAATGTTCCCGATGTTGGGGACATGCAGAACTAGGGGTCACAGCCTAACAATAAGGGGGAAGCCATTCAGGACTGAGATGAGGAAGAACTTCTTCTTTCAGAGTTTTGAACTTGTGGAATTCTCTACCACAGAAAGCTGTTGGGGCCAGTTCGCTGGATATATTCAAGGGGGAGCTGGAAGTGGCCCTTGCAGCTAAAGGGATGAAGGGGTATGGAGACAGTGGAAATGGGATATTGAATTTACATGATCAACCACGATCATATTGAATGGTAGTGCAGGCTCAAAGTTCCGAATGGCCTACTCCTGCACCTATTTTCTATATTTCTATTATTTTTAGCCACCCTCTTCCTCTTAATATATTTGTAAAAACCTTTTGTGCTGTCCTTGATATTCTTAGGTATAATATCAACATAAGGCCTCAGCTCTGGAACAATCCAGGCTAAATTTGTGAAATAAATCTTGCCAGTTTGGTGTCTCATTTTAGAAAAAAAAAATCAAGTGTTCTTCAAACTTGAAATAGAAATTCTGAATCATTTGAAAAATGAGTACCTATTTATAGATTTTAAAAATCTCCCTATAAAAATTAATAAAATCAGGAATTAAGCAGTTTTTAAAACATTTCAATATTTGGAGACTTTTCATTCATTGAAAAATCAGAGACTCTTATTTTTTGGAAAACTGAGGTGCCCTTCTCCCAATTAAGTATTTTTCCAACACACCCACCCTTTCTTATTCATCACGTCACTCCAGTTACTTTGCACTCTTCCCCCCCCCACCCCTAACTGAAATAATTTTATGATGTTCCCACTGAAATATTTTTCTTACTTACCCCCTGTAATGATATAAATATATATATATGTAGACAAATAAAGGGTTAATTATTACATCTCAGTACAATATAACCACTAGAGAACACCACTAGTTCCCACTATAAATATAAGAACTCAGGGGTCTTGAGTATTCTTCTAGACACTAGAGTGTAAGAGAGAGAGAGATCACAGAACAGTTAAGATTTGATAGAAGCAGCACATGTAGTTTAAATTAGTTATTACTAGTTATAGTTCTGTGGAATGTGCAAAACTCAATATTTAAGAAACAAAGAAATTTAGAGTACCCAATTCATTTTTTCCAATTAAGGGGAATTTAGGGTGGCCAATCCACATAGCCGGCACATCTTTGGGTTGTGGGGGCGAAACCCACGCAAACATGGGGAAAATGTGCAAACCCCACATGGGATCGAACCTGGGACCTCGGCGCGTGAAGCAGAAGGCGAACCCACTGCGCCACCGTGCTGCCACAATGTGAACTTAATATTAATCAATTGTTATTCAATAAATCAGTTTTGCTTTACATTAGAGATTGGTGGTTTATTTATAATCACACCATCACACCATTCTGGATTGCGAAGCAAAGAGTAACGATATATTATCAAAGAGTAATATAACACCCACCACCGACGGAACCCCACATTCCCACTTCACTCTCTCCTTGCTGGTCTTAGTCTAACTACTTCCCTGCCTTCCAACTCTTGTCACATTTCACTAATTATGTTGATACCAAATGTTTGTCCTCAAGAATAGAAAATTGTGTCGCTGGGGCGATAGGGGAGGATCAGACGGGATTTGTCAAAGGAAGGGGCAGCACGGTAGCATTGTGGATAGCACAATTGCTTCACAGCTCCAGGGTCCAAGGTTCGATTCCAGCTTGGGTCACTGTCTGTGCGGAGTTTGCACATCCTCCCCGTGTGTGCGTGGGTTTCCTCCGGGTGCTCCGGTTTCCTCCCACTGTCCAAAGATGTGCAGGTTAGGTGGATTGGCCATGATAAATTGCCCTTAGTGTCCAAAATTGCCCTTAGTGTTGGGTGGGCTACTGGGTTCTGGGGATAGGGTGAAGGTGTTGACCTTGAGTAGCGTGCTCTTCCCAAGAGCCGGTGCAGACTCGATGGGCCGAATGGCCTCCTTCTGCACTGTAAATTCTATGATAATCTATGAAGGCAGTTAATGGCCAACGTTAGAAGGCTATTGAATGCAATTATGATGCCCTCCAAGGGTAGTGAGGTGGAGGTAGTGGTCACTCTGTAGCCACCTGGGTTGGCCACTTCCCTAGTTTAAAATGAAGATTCGCAATGAACGCAGGGAAAAATGGACAGGCTCAGAGAAGCAAGCAGTTTGCAAAGTTTTCCTGTATATTCGACTCGCAGAAAGCAGACAGCATTGAAACCAGCAATCTGAATATTAATGAACGATTCCCGGGCACAATGGTAACAATCGAGAACGGTCAAAACAAGTCAGACTCCTCGGCGCCAGCAGGAGTCCAAGACAAAAGAGGCTAACGAGCACCCAAGGAACGCCCAGCGATCAGCCCCAGTATCGGGGGAATTCAAACCGATCGATTGGTACGTGATCAAATCGATTGGAGGCAGGAACGGGGTCCGCCCAAAAGGGCGCGAAGCCCCTGGGGCCTATAAAAGATAGGTCCCAAGTTCAATTCAGTCTCTTAGTCGGCCCTCCCAGCAGAACATCTTAGCAGCTTGGAAGAACTCTTGACCGTGAGGAGAGGCCTAGCTAACAGCTACACCGACAAGTAAGTGTCCAGTCAATGCATGCTACGAGACAGGCGCTCCTGACCCTTAGTCCGTACCAGTTGGAAGCCCGCAGCCCCAGGATTGAACAAGAGGCCATTGTTCCCTGACCCAGTGGGTTCTTTTCCAGAGATAAGTATTGGCCTGTAGTGGTAGAGATAGTCTAGTTTTGTAGTGTTATGCATGAGTAGCGATTAACTGTGTATATAATAAACGTGTTTGATTTGAACCTTACTAATTGGTGTACCGAGTTATTGATCAGCACTTGAACTTGAACCTCGTGGTGGTATCATAAAGATACCTGGCGACTCTAGAGCAAGGTAATAAAACAGAGCCAATTGAGCGTAAAGCACACTCACTAGAACGAGCAACAGCTATGGATGCGGAAAAGGCCTTCGACTAGGTGGAGTGGAATTCTTTGTCCGAGGTCCTGGGGCGGTTTGGTTTTGGGCAGGGCTTTGTAGACTGGGTCCGGTTGTTGTACCAGGCACCGGTGGCGAGTGTGCAGACAAACCGAGTGATCTTGGAATATTTTAGACTGTACCGGGGGATGAGGCAGGGATGTCCACTCTCTCCATTGCGGTTTGCCTTGGTTATAGAGCCGTTGGCTTCAGCACTGAGAGCGTCAAAGGATTGAAGGGGTTAGTCTGGGGTAGGGGGGAGGTTTGGGGGTGGAGCATAGGGTCTTGTTATATGCAGACGACATACTCCTGTACATTTCTGATCCATTTGGGGGGATGGGATCGGAGGGGAATTTGGCCGGTTCTCAGGGTATAAATTGAATATGGGTAGGGCAGCACGGTGGCGCAGAGGGTTAGCCCTGCTGCCTCACGGCGCCGAGGTCCCAGGTTCGATCCCGGCTCTGGGTCAGTGTGTGGAGTTTGCACATTCTCCCCATGTTTGCGTGGGTTTCGCCCCCACAACCCAAAGATGTGCAGGCTAGGTGGATTGGCCACACTAAATTGCCCCTTAATTGGAACAAAAATGAATTGGGTACTCTCAATTAAAAAAAAATTGAAAATAGGTAAGAGTGAGGTCTTTGTGATCCAGGCGAGGAGAGGAGATGGGGGGAGTTGTCGTAGTGGGAGGGAGTTTTCGACATTTAGGTATTCAGGTGGCACGGGGATGGGAGGAGTTACATAAATTAAATCTGGCCTGGTTTATTGAGGAAATGAAGGAGGACTTTTGGAGGTGGGACATGCTCCCGCTGTCACTGGCGGGGAGGGTACAGACCGTAATACGGAAGGGGAAAGTTTTGAGTATTCTAAAAGACATTAAGGTGGACAAGTCCCCAGGACTGGATGGGATCTATCCCAGGTTACTGAGGGAAGTGAGGGTCGAAATAGCTGGGGCTTTAACAGATACCTTTGCAGCATCTTTGAGCATGGGTGAGGTCCCGGAGGACTGGAGAATTGCTAATGTTTAATTGCTTTGTTTAAGAAGGGTAGCAGGGATAATCCAGGGAATTATAGACCTGTGAGCTTGACGTTAGTGGTAGGCAAACTGTTGGAGAAGGTACTGAGGGATAGGATCCATTCACATCTGGAAGAAAATAGACTTATCAGTGATAAGCAGCATGGTTTTGTTCATGTCTTAAAAACCTAATAGAATTCTTTGAGGAAGTGACAAAGTTAATTGATGAGGGAAGGGCTGTAGATGTCATTTACATGGACTTCAGTAAGGCGTTTGATAAAGTTTCCCATGGCAGGTTGATGGAAAAAGTGAAGTCTTATGGGGTTCAGGGTGTACTAGCTAGATGGATAAAGAACTGGCTGGGCAACAGGAGACAGAGAGTAGTGGCGGAAGGGAGTGTCTCAAAATGGATAAGGCTGACTAGTGGTGTTCCACAGGGATCCGTGCTCGGACCACTGTTGTTTGTGATATACATAAATGATCTGGACGAAGGTATAAGTGGTCTGATGAGCAAGTTTGCAGATGATACTAAGATTGGTGGAGTTGCAGATAGCGAGGAGGACTGTCAGAGAATACAGCAAAATATAGATAGATTGGAGAGTTGGGCAGAGAAATGGCAGATGGAGTTCAATCCAGGCAAATGCGAGGTGATGTACTTTGGAAGATCAAATTCAAGAGCGGACTATATTGTCAATGGAAGAGTACTGCGGAAAATTGATATACAGAGAGATCAGGGAGTTCAGGTCCATTGTACTCTGAAGGTGGCAACGCAGGTTGATAGAGCGGTCAAGAAGGCATACAGCATGCTTGCCTTCATCGGATGGGGTATTGAGTACAAGAGTTGGCAGGTCATGTTACAGTTGTATAGGACGTTGGTTAGGCCACATTTGGAATACTGCGTGCAGTTCTGGTCGTCACATTACCAGAAGGATGTGGATGCTTGAGAGAGGGTGTGGAGGAGGTTCACCAGGATGTTACCTGGTCTGGAGGGTGCTAGCTATGAAGAAAGGTTGAGTAGATTAGGATTGTTTTCGTTAGAAAGATAGAGGTTGAGGGGGGACCTGATTGAGGTTTACAAAATTATGAGAGGTATGGACAGGGTGGATAGCAACAAGCTTTTTCCAAGATTGGGGGTGTCAATTACAAGGGGTCACGATTTCAAGGTGAGAGGGGGAAAGTTTAAGGGAGATGTGCGTTGAAAGTTTTTTATGCAGAGGGTGATGGGTGCCTGGAACGCTTTGCCAGCGGAGGTGGTAGAGGCGGGCACGATAGCATCATTTAAGATGCATCTAGACAGATATATGAACGGGCGGGGAACAAAGGAAAGTAGACCTTGGAAAATAGGAGACAGGTTTAGATAAAGGATCTGGATCGGCACAGGCTGCGAGGGCCGAAGGGCCTGTTCCTGTGCTGTAATTTTCTTTGTTCTTTGTAAAGATGGCGGTTCCCCCGAGATTTATGTTTATTTTCCAGTGTCTCCATATTTTTATCCCAAAAGCTTTTTTCAAGAGGGTCAATGCGGTGATCTCTGGGTTTGTATGGGCGGGTAAACTCCGCGAGTAAGGAAAGTGCTGTTGGAACGGAGCCGAGGGGGGTGGGAGGCAGGCCTAACCGAACTTTAGGAATTATTACTGGACGGCAAATATAGCTATGATTAGGAAGTGGGTAGTGGGGGAGGGGTTGGTATGGGAGTGGATGGAGGCGGCATCATGTCGAGGCACAAGTTTAGAGGCATTGGGAATGGCACCTCTGCCGTTCTTGCCGGCTTGGTACTCCACAAGCCTGGTGGTAGTAGCTGCTCTTGAGGGTTTGGGGGCAGTGGTGGAAGCATATGGGAGTGGAAGGAGTGTCGGTGTGGGCTCCAATTTGTGGTAATCACCGGTTTGTGCCAGGGAGGTTGGATGGGGGGGATTTCGGAGGTGGCAGAGAGCAGGGTTTTAGAGGGAGCTTTTCATGTTTGGAGGAGGAGTTTGAACTGCCAGGAGGCAATGGGTTTAATTATCTGCAGGTGAGGGATTTGTACGAAGGCAAGTTTCGACCTATCCGCTTCTACCGCAGCAAGGGATGCAGGATGGGGTAGTTTCAAAAACGAGAGTGGGGAAGGGGTAGGTCTCGGAAATTTATAAAAAGCTTATGGAGTGGGAGGGAACCCAGAGAGGGGAAGTTAAGCGTAAGTGGGAGGATGAACTGGGTAAGGAGCTAGAGGCAATTCTGTGGGAGGATGCTCGGAGTAGAGTCAACATGTCCTCATCATGTACTAGGCTTAGCCTTCACCGGGCACACAGGATGGTGGCCCGGATGAGCAGGTTTTTTGAAGGGGTAGTGGACTGGTGTGGAATGTGTGCGGGAAGGCCTGCAAATCATGTCCACATGTTTTGGGCATGTCCGAAGCTTAGGGGATTCTGGCAGGGGTTTGCCGATGTCATGTCCACGGTTTTAAAGACAAGGGTGGCACCAAGTCCAGAGGTGGTGATTTCTGGAGCTTCGGAAGACCCGGGAGTCCAGGGGCAAGAGAGGCTTACATTTTGACCATTGCCTCCTTGGTGGCCCGGAGACAAATCTTATTGGAGCCCCCAAAATCAAGGGTATGGGTTAGCGATATGACTGGGTTTCTCAGGCTTGAGAAAGTGGATCAAGAGGATCAACCTTAGGCTTCGTCCGGAGGTGGCAGCCGTTTATCGACTTCTTTGGGGGAAATTAAACTGTTAGCAACACAATAAAGGGAAGGGTTAGGGAATGAGGGGGGTAGGGGGAAATAGTTTAGTTTAGGCAAGATCAACGAGTGGTGGAGGAGGGGCTGTGTGTGAAAGCCACATCGGCTGGGTATGGTTGTTGGTTGGGGGATATTATTTACTGAGTTATGTTTACTTTTGAAATGGTTGTTATAAAATTGTAAATGCCTTAATAAAATGTTTTTTTTTTAAAAAGAAGAGATCCTACACATATGGCACAGAAATAAGCCATTTGGCCACACCTGTCCATGATAATGTTTATGTTCCACTCTAAACTCTTCCCATCTTTCCTCATTTATTTTTCATTGTAACCCTCTATTCCCTTCTCCCTCAGATGCTCATTTACCTTCCCCTTGAATCCATCTGTACTATTTACTTCACATACTCACTGCAGTAACGAATTCAAAGTGCTCACCACTCTTTGGATGAACAACTTTCTTCTGAATTCGCTGTCGCATTTCTTGGTGACAAACTTATATTAATGGCCTTTATTCTGCTCTCCCCCAAAACTGGAAATGTCCTCTCTGTATCCATGCTTATCAAAACTTTTCATAATTTAAAATTTCTGTTAGGTCACCAGTCAACCTTCTTTTCTCTTGAGCCCCAGCTGGTTCATCCTTTCCGGATATGGTACCAAAGTATTTCTGGTGTCTTCCTTTTATATCTTCTCTGTACCCTTTCCACTACCTATAGATCCTGGCGATGATGCAGGCAATATTCCAAATATCATCCAGGTTCGATATAGGTTTAACATGACTTCCCAAGTATTCACTTTTCTCCCTCTGGAAATGAAGTCAGTTTCTTGGTTTGCTTTTTCTTTGTGGCCTGGCGAACCAATGGTACAACTTTTATTGACTGGCATTTGTATTGAGATCCCCTTGTTATTCCATCCACCTCATTTAGACTTGCCCCTTCCAAGCAATAGTAACCTTCCGACCAAAATATACCTCACATTTATCTCTGTGGAATTTCATTTGCTCATTCAGCTAGTTTATAATGTCCTCCTGTAATTTATTGCAGTTCTCCTTAGTATTCATCACCTTCAATTTGGTGTCATCCACAAATTTAGAAATTGTATTTTTGATTTAAAAGTCCATATCATGAATGTAAATCGTGGTAAGCAGCAGGCCCAGTATTGATCCTTGTGGAACACCACTTCCCACCTTCTGCCACTGAATAATGCACTACCCTTTACTCCCACTCTGCTTTGTCCTGAAGCCAGCTCACAATCTATTCCGCCACTTTTTAAACTTCATATTATCTGACCCCATTCATTAGTCTGTTCTGAAAATCTAGATGAATTACATATCCTTTATTCCCATTGTATGTTCTATTATCTCCTCAAAAAAGTAAATAAAGGGTTGGTGAAACAAGAATTTTTCCCCATTGAAATCGATGCTGATTGTTCATTATATATTTTTCCTTTCTAGATGTGCTCCTATTCTCTTCTTTAATAGAGATTCAATTATATTTCCTGCCACAGATGCTAACTCAGGGAAGGTTTAGATTCCCTGGGCATGTTCCGTCCCCTTTTTAAATAAAGGGATTCTGTTAGCTATCCTTCAATCCTTTAGTACTACACTTAACATACTATTAATATGTGCAGTAATGCCATTGCATTCTCTTCCCAAGATTATTTCAAAATGTGTGGATGAAATGAATCTGGAACAGGGCTAGATTAGCTCAGTTCAGTCAATACATTCCTTCAATTTTAAATGCACTTATCTTATTACTCTTCCCATCATTCAGTGTCACGTCCACTTACTCTATCTCCCTGGCAAATACAGAAGTGAAATAGTTGTTAAAAAAATTATATTAGTTAGCACAACCGTCTCACGGCGCTGAGGTCCCAGGTTCGATCCCGGCTCTGGGTCACTGTCCGTGTGGAGTTTGCACATTCTCCCCGTGTTTGCGTGGGTTTCGCCCCCACAACCCAAAAATGTGCAGAGTAGGTGGATTGGCCAGGCTAAATTGCCCTTAATTGGAAAAAATAATTGGCTAATCTAAATTTAAAAAAAAAAAAATTATATTAATACCGTTCCGGGTCACTGTCCATATGGAGTTTGCACAGTCTCCGAGTGTCTGTGTGGGTCTCACCCCCACAACCCAAAGATGTGCAGGGTAGGTGGATTGGCCACGCTAAATTGCCCCTTAATTGGACAAAAAAGAATTGGGTACTCTAAATTTAATTTTAAAACTTTGGCAACCAAGACAGTGCCATAGATAGTGGCTTGTCCTCTTGTGCAAGCATGAGCCTGATACAGTTTAAGGTGGTGCACAGGGTGCATATGACTCGGGCGAGAAAGAGTGGGTTCTTTCAGGGGGTAGCAGTCTTAGCCAGGATAGTGGAGGAGGAGGTGGCGCCGGACCCTTTGGTGGCAATATTTGGGGTCTCGGAGAAGCCGGAGCTCATGGAGAGGATGCAGGCCGATGTCTTGGCCTTCGCCTATCTGATTGCACGGCGGCAAATTTTGCTGGAGTGGCGGTCGGTATTGCCACCAAGGGTAGCAGCTTTGTTGGGTGACCTGTATGACTTCCTGCGATTAGAGAAGATAAAGTATGAGTAAGGGGCTCTTCAGGGGGGTTTGAGAGAAGGTGGGGGATGTTTGTGACCATGTTTTGAGGGGCTATTTGTCGTGGGGGAGAGGGGGTGAAAAAGGGGATAAATCTGTACAGACTGTATAGTTGATTGTTGGGAAGTATGTTTCCCAGGGTGCTTATTCACTGTAACCTGTTTTGATACATGCTTATAATAAAATACATTTAAAAAAAATAGAGAGTGGCTTGTACTCCTTTGTATTCAACTAGGGAGTTTAAAGGACTTGGGCAAGTCCAATGTCTCCACAATTGTTTCCCCAGACTTGCACACTGGAGAGTTTCACTGCAGAACATTAACACAACACGGGAGACAGAAGTTACATGTGATAAGCCCAACTCAACTGGCATAGAAAACTGGTCTATAGGCCATCTCAGACATTGAGAGGGATCACCGTGGCCCAATGGTCAGCTCCTGCCCACCTCAAGTCAGGAAGTCCCCAACTAAAGGTGCTGACCCACCACAGTCCACGTGCTGCAATTGGTGCTTGAAGCTTAAGAAACTCTGCTCAACCAATGGAATCCATTGCACCAGGGAAAACAAATGAAACAAACAAAAGAAGTTGCAAACTATTTTTAAAATAATTAAAAATAAATTTAGAGCAGCCAATTATTTTTTTCTCCAATTAAGGGGCAATTTAGTGTGGCCAATCCACCTATCCTACACATCTTTGGGGTTGTGGGAGTGGGACTCAAGCAGATACGGGGAGAATGTGCAAAAGATGCAAACTCTTTGATTGACAAGTTGTAACATCAGGACCACGTGCATGGGATCAACAGACACTTGTTAGCAGGTTAACAAAGCGCGCAAGACAGCCATAGTCTCCATGGAATTGGTTGACACTGACAATTCTCCAACAAGAAGTCAAAGGCAGATCACAAAGAAAAAAACATAACATGCTCATCTGACAGGGGGATATGTGAGCAAGGTGTAGGCTACTGCAAGCAACTCTAGGTCTCAACAATGAACTCCCTACAAATGGTTCAGAATGTCTTCTAACCATCTGCAAACTCAACTGAAGCAGGACCAGTTAACTTTCTGAGTATCCATGCTGCAAACTGCAGAGGCGAAAGACCAGTTCAATGAGGAGCTTGAATCCCTTTGCAACACCTTTTCATTCATAAGAACGAGCAGAGTATGGCTTACACAAAGCTTGTGGCAGCAGCAAAGTTTAGGTAACACCCTTTTACAGAACAAACCATGGCACAAGGTAATCCTGGAGACAGCAAAGATCAGGGCATTGGCACGAGCTGGATTAGATCATCACCACACATGACATTCTAAACATCCTTCTCAACACCAACTGCTAGCAGTTTTGATTGATGCAGATTACTTCCTGGTATGCAGAAAGAGTTACAATGCAACCTTGTAGTTAGTTAACTTGAGGGTAAGTTAAAACAAAATGGGCGCCGGAATATGGCGACTAGGGGCGTTTCACAGTAACTTCATTGCAGTTGTTATGTAAGCCTACCTGTGACAGTAAAGATTATTTTTTTAAAAATTAGAGGAGTCGAGTGGCCTCCTTCCTGTACCATAATGTTCTTGACTGCAGACACCAGTTTTTAAATTGTCACTAGAAAACAACTAGCATAAGCTAGCAAAGTTTGCACACCCCCTCCCCCAAAATAACTGGATTTTTGTGTGTGAAAGTGTGTGTCAATCGCCTGAAACACATCTTCTGCAGAGTGGTGAGGTCACAGCTAATGTGTTTTCATTGCATATTCACAAAACTGGAAGATTTCAACCAGGCAGTTGCTACCTTGGGAAAGAAGCAGCCTGTGATTGAAGGAGCAGTCTCTGTTTACATTAGTAGGGGACAGTTTCAGATACTTAGGAATACAGGTGGCGCGGGACTGGGGTCGGTTGCACAAGTTGAACTTATCCCGGTTGGTGGAGCAAATGAGGGTCGAGCTCTGGAGGTGGGATGCGCTCCCACTGACACTAGCGGGGAAAGTGCAGACAGTTAAAATGATGATCCTCCCGAGATTCCTGTTTGTATGCCAGTGTCTCCCCATTTTCATTCCGCGGTCCTTTTTTAAGGTTAATAAAATGATTATGGGTTTGTGTGGGCGGGAAAGTCACCGCGGGTGAAGAGGGCGATGCTCGAGAGGAACCGAGGGTTGGGGGGGGGGGGGGGGGTGCTGGCGCTGCCAAACTTTAGTAATTAGTACTGGGCGGCCAACATAGCTATGATAAGGAAGTGGATAGTGGGTGCGGGGTCGAATGGAGGCCGCTTCGTGCATGGGCACCAGTTACGGCAGCCCTGGTTACGGCGCCCCTGCCGCTCCCACCGGCATGGTACTCCACCAGCCCTATTGTGGTGCCGACTTTACGGATCTGAGGCCAATGGAGGAGGCACATTGGGGGGGGGGGGGGGGGGGGGGGGGGGGGAAGTGAGAGCATTGATTTGGTCCCAAATTTGCGACAATCACCGGTTTGCCCCAGGGAATATGGATGGTGGGTTCCGAATATGACGGAGGGCTGGGATTGAGAGGATGGGGAATCTGTACTTAGAAGGTAGCTTCCCGAGCATGAGGTCGCTGGAGAAGAAATTTGGGCTGGGCAAGAGGGAATGATTTCAGGTACTTGCAGGTGTGCGACTTTCTATGCAGAAAGATCCATCCTTCCCACGCCTGCCACTTAAGGGGATCCCGGCAGGCTAGTATCCAGTGGATAGGTGGGGGAGGGGAGGGTCTTGGATATATATCAAGAACTTATGGGGGCAGAGGAGACGCTGACCGAGAAGCTGAAGCTTAAGTGGGAAGAGGAGCTCGGAGGCGAGATAGAAGAGGGCTTGTGGGCGGCGGCGTGAGTAGGGCAAACCCGACCGCAACATGCCGTATAGGCTCAGCCTGATCCATTCAAGGTCGTCCACCGGGCCCACATGACAGTGGCCCGGGTGAGTAAATTCTTTGGACTGGAGGACAGGTTGTGCCAGATGTGTGGGAGGACAGCAAACCATGTCCATATGTTCTGTGGACCAAACTCAGGGGGTACTGGCGGACGTCATGTCCCGGGTACTGAAAACAAGGGTGGTGATGAGTCCAGAGGTGGCAATTTTTGGGGTTTCAGAGGACCCGGGAGTCCAGGAGGAGAGAGAGCTGAGCGTTCTGGCCTTTGCTTCCCTGGTAGCCCGGCAAGGAATACTGCTGGCATGGAGGGACTCGAAGCCCCCAAAGTCAGAGGCCTGGCTATCAGACATGGTGAGCTTCCTCGGTCTGGAGAAAATTAAGTTTGCTCTGAGAGGATCACCGTCAGGGTTCGCCCGCAGGTGGCAACCATTTATCGACATCTTTGCGGAAAATTAATCGTCAACAGAGGGGGGGGGGGGGGCAACGAAGATTAGGGGGTTGATTAGGCGGGTCCTTGTGGGATGGGAGCTGGTTTTTGCACTGTGTTGATTATTCTTGGCACACTGTTCTGTACTGTTGCTGTTTACTGTGCCAAAATGCCTCAATAAAATTGTTTATTAAAAAAAAGCAGTTTCTCAGATTCTGCCTTTCCTCATATGAAGGTAACTTTTCTCTCATTGGTCACCTTTTATGACTGAATATTCCTGGTGATTTTTGGAAGCTCGAGGGCAATTCACCCACCACCCCTGTGAATTTTGAACCCTCTTAGCGGGAATAGGTTTTGTTTTTAAATGCATCTTCATACACATGCTTTTTTCCCCCCTTGCGGAATACTGGGGAAGTGGTGGAAGGATTCTAGAGCTGATTATCAGCCTGTTGAACTGCATAATGAATGCTCCTTCTATGGCCAACAAGCCCTGGCATTAGACTTGAACCTGAGCTTATGGACCAGAGTTGGGACACTACCTCTGTGCCACAAGTCCTCCGATAAGAGCAGGTGTGGTGTCTCATAAATAAGATTTTGTTTTAATAAATTTAGAGTACCCAATTCATTTTTTCCAATTAAGGGGGCAATTTAGCGTGGCCCACCCACCTAAACCTGCCACAGCGTTGGGTTGTGGGGGCAAAACCCATGCAGACATGGTGAGAATGTGCAAATGCCACACGGACAGTGACTCAGAGGCGGGATCAAACCCTGGACCTCGGCGTCATGAGGCAGCAGTGCTAACCACTGCGCCACCGTGCTGCCCGGTCTCATAAATAAGATTGAGCTTGGAGAAGGCTTGGAGAGAAACTGGCGAAAAATACAAACTCGGGTCTTAGGCAGGGGATAACCGGAGAGGAAGTTTGCCCTTATAGGTCAGTGTAGGGAGGCAGAGAGGTGGCAATCTAAGGTGACGACAAATTCCATGAGTTCCTCACATGTGTTGTCAGAGGTGTTGGTGGATGAGAAAGGGAAAAAAGTTGAACAGGATTCTAGGATGGTCCTGGAATTGTTATCAGTGTTCGCAGATGATCAGGATCCAATAGTCCTTTGCGGAGTTCAGTCTGATCTGGTGAAGAATGGTTAAATTAAATGTCCAGGGGCAGCACGGTGGCGCAGTGGTTAGCACTGCTGCCTCACTGCACCGAGGTCCCAGGTTTGATCCTGGCTCTGGGTCACTGTCCGTGTGGAGTTTGCACATTCTCCCCGTGTTAGCGTGGGTTTCATCCCCACAACCCAAAGATGTGCAGGGTAGATTGGCCACGCTAAATTGCCCCATAATTGGAAAAAATTATTTGATCACTCTCCCCCTTAAGAATCCTGCAGACTCGATCCGAGAAATTCTCCTTCTTCTCCCAAGTCCACAATGGATATTCACGAATTAACTTTGTTGTAGTGGATCCAGGGTTTCCAGGGTCAGTAAGAGCGGAATATTCTGCAACTGTAATCTCTGACCATGCTCCACATCACGTGGATGTGAGGTTGGAGACGAGCTGTGCCCAATGCCGCCCCCCCCCCCCCCCCCCCCCGCCATGGAGGTTGTACATGGCCCTCCTGGCCGAAAAGGCTTTCGGAGAGAAAATATCACAAGCCACAGATGAGTATATTACGAATAACCAGATTGGAGAGGTCTCGCCCTCCACGTTCTGGGAGGCGCTGAAGGATGTAATCAGGGATGAAATTATTGCCTACAAAGCACAAAGAGACAGGGAAGAGAGGGTGGTTAGGCAACAGCTAGTTGACTCCACACTGGAAGTTGACCGACAATACTCTGAGACCCCGGCCGTGGAGCTCCTGGTGGTGAGGAAAAAGCTGCAAATGGGACTTTGACCTGCTCTCCATTAGTAAAGCAATGCACCAACTCCACCAGGCATGAGAGACCATGTACGAGCACGGAGGCAAGGCCAGCCGCCTGCTGGCTAACCAGCAGAGAAAGTTGGCAGCCTCTAGGGAAATAGCTCAGATTAGGGACAGCAAAGGCAAAGGCAACCTAGTAGTGGAGCCTGAAATGCCAAGGAAACATTCAAGGCCTTCTACTGGGGGCTGTGCACCTCCAGGCCTCCAGCAGGGAACTTGAAGATGAAGCAGTTCCTCGATGGACTAGACATGTCAGTTGTGGGGGGAAGATAGGAAACGGAGGCTGGAAGCACCGCTAGAACTGGTGGAAATCATGTAGAGCATCAACTCCATGCAGGTGGGGAAGGCACCAGGCTCAGGTGGATTCCCAGCGACTTCAACAAACAATTTGTGACAGCACTGGCCCCGCACCTGCGGGAGACATTCACAAATTCACTGGCGAGGGGCACCCTGCTGCCTATACCAGCACAAGCCTCAATCGCGTTGATACCCAAGAAAGACCCAACCGAAAGCAGATGCAAGAATACTGGCCAAGATCCCAGCAAAAAGGCTGGAGGACTGCGTACCAGAGGTGGTAGCAGAATTCCAAACGGGCTTTGTTAAGGGTAGACAGCTAACATTGAACATTGAAGCACGGTGGCCTAGTGGTTAGCACAGCTGCCTCACGGCGCTGAAGTCCCAGGTTCGATCCTGGCTCTGGGTCACTGTCCGTGTGGAGTTTGCACATTCTCCCCGTGTCTGCGTGGGTTTCGCCCCCACAACCCAAAAATGTGCAGAGTAGGTGGATTGGCCACACTAAATTGCCAACCGGGTAGACAACACCTGAGGTGATCTCCCTGGAAACAGAAAAGGCCTTCAGAGTCAAATGGGTTTACAACAGAGTCGAATAAGATTACTTCAGAGGTACTGAAGCGGTTCGGGCTTGGAACAAGACTCACTGTCTGGGTGAAACTCCTGTACAACGGTCCCACAGCGAGCGTACGGACCAACACCACCAGCTTCAAGCACTTCCAGCTGCACAGAGGCATAAGGCAAGGATGCCCACTGTCCCCGCTGCTGCTCACTCTAGCGATCGAACAACTAGCGATCGTGCTTAAGGGGTGGGGGGGAAAAAAAAGAATTGGAAAGGGATCTGTAGAGGAGACGGCGAGCACAAGAGTCTCGCTCTATGCGGATGACCTGCTCCTCTACATCTCGGACCCGCAAAGCAGCATGGAAGGAATCATGGCGCTCTTGAAAGAGTTTGGAGCCTTCTCGGGCTACAAACTCAAACTGGGCAAAAATGAGGTCTTCCCGTTGAACTCGCAAGGGGGAAGGACAGAGCTGGCGCAAATGCAATTTAAACAGGCCCAACACAAATTCCACGACCTGGGGATACAAATTGCTCACGTTTGGGCAGGGATCCACAAATGGGACCTGACCAGCCTGACGGAGAAAGTAAAAAAAGACCTGCAGAGATGGAATACACTCCCACTCTCCTTGGCAGGGAGAATGTAGATGACCAAGATGAACTGCCCCGTTTCCTCTTCCTGTTCAGATCCATTCCGATCCCCAAGGCCTTCGTCAACTCATTAGAAAAACTGATCATGGTGTTTGTGTATCTGTGTGTGTGTGTGTGTGTGGGGGGGGGGGGGGGGGGGGGAAGAAGAGAGAAGAATGCAAGGATCCCAAAAAGGGTACTGCAGAGAGCTCGAACCATGGGGGGGGCTTAGCCCTCCCAAACCTACAATATTACCACTGGGCGGCAATCATGGAGAGGGTAGAGGCGGATAAAAGAACCAGTGGGTGCTTAGGGAGGAGGGTCCTGCAGGACCTTAGCCAGGGCGGAACTTCCATTCCCTCGAATAAATACTCAACAAGCCCAGTGGTGATAACAACACGCCAACCCGTGCATGCGCAGTTGGGGCAGCTCAATCCTGCGCATGTGCAGTTGGGCCGTGCCATCCTGCGCATGCACTGGGAACTTCTTACGCACGCCGGCCCCTCACCAACATGGGGCCGGTCCGCCGACTGGTGGGCCCCGATCGTGGACCAGACCCCCCCCCCCCCCCCCCAGTGAAGGAGCGCCCCCCCCAGCGTTCCCGCACAGTTCCCGCTGGCAGCAACCAGGGGTGGACGGCGCCGGCGAGACCTGTTGTCGTTCGGAGCGGCCACTCGGCCCATTTGGGCTGTGAGATCGCCACTTGCGGTGATTCTCAAAGCGGCCCGGCGCGTGTTTTCCAGGGGGGGGGGGGGGGGGGGGGGGGGGGTGGGGGGGGGGGGGGGGGGGGAGAAGAGAGAGAATAGCGCCCAACAGCTTTACCCAGTTCACAAATCTTGGTCCAATCTCAAACCGCTCCAGCACTGCCATCAAGTACCCCCCATTCTATCCGATCAAACGCCTTCTCAGCATCCAATGCCACAACCAACCCTCTTTCCTTCCCCTAGCCTGTGGCATAACGACGTTCAAAACCTTCCCAATGTTCGAAAAGAGCTGCCTCCCTCTCACAAACTCCATCTGATCTTCACCTATCACCTTCGGGAGGCACTCCTCCAGCCTACCTGCCTGTACCTTTGCCAATACTTTTGCATTCACGTTTAAAAGTGAATGAAAAATGAAATGAAAATCGCTTATTGTCACGAGTAGGCTTCAATGAAATTACTGTGAAAAGCCCCTAGTCGCCACATTCCGGCGCCTGTTCAGAGAGGCTGGTACGGGAATTGAACCGTGCTGCTGGCCTGCTTTAAAAGTCAGTGATTTAGCCCAGTGTGCTAAACCAGCCCATGATATGGGGCTATACAGCCTACACGCCGTCGGATCCTTATCTTATCTTTTTTTAATATAAATTTAGAGTACCCAATTCATTTTTTTTCCAATTAAGGGGCAATTTAGCGTGGCCAATCCGCCTATCCTGCACATCTTTTGGGCTGTGGGGGCGAAACCTACTCAAACATGGGGAGAATGTGCAAACTTCACACGGACAGTGACCCAGAGCCAGTATCGAACCTGGGACCTCAGCGCCGTGAGTCGGCAGTGCTAACCCACAGTGCCACCGTGCTGCCCTTTAAGCAACAGGGAAATCGATGCCTGCCCCAAAGTTTGTGGTAACACCCCCTTCCCCATCGCCTCCTCAAACATCCCACCATCAGGGGTGTCAGCTTATCCTCGAATTTTTTTCTAATATTCCACCGGAAACCCATCCGGCCCTGCCACCTTCCCCGACAACATCCTCCCAATCGCATCTTTTATCTCCTGTTCCCCTACCGCTTCTTCTAATGTAGCCCTATCCCCCTCCCCTAACCTCGGTTATTGCAGCCCATCTCGAAATTCCTGCATCTCCCAGCCTCCCCCAGGTGGCTCTGACCTGCACAACCTCTCAGAATTCCTCAAGGACCTTGTTAATCAGATCCGGAGCAACCACCAACTTACCTGCCCTGTGCGCACCTGAACAATATCCCTTGCCGCTGCTTCCCTCCGGAGCTGACCTGCTTACATACGCCCGGCCTTATCTCCATGCTTGTAAACTGCACCCCTTGCTCCTCTCAGTTGGCGCACCGCCTTCCTGGTAGATAGTCAGTCAAAGCTCGCCTGCAGTTCTTACATATTCCTCAAATACTTTTTCAATTTTGTCCCAGAACACTTGGTCCCCCAACAGTCCCACATCTAATTTCCACCCCAACCTCTGTACTAGCCGCTTCTCCAGCACCATATCCACCCAATGCGGAGCTGCGGATACTGCAATTGCCGAATATTCCGACCCCTTAACCCCAGCTAACAAAGCCTTCCCCACCAAGGAAAAGTCGATCCACTAGTATATCTTATGGACCGTCGAGAGAAACGAGTACTCCCTCTCCCTCGGGTGCAGAATCCTCCAAGGATCCACTCCTCCCATTTCCACCATTAGCCCAGCCAACTCCTTCGCTCCGCCCCCCCCCCCCCCCCCCCCCCCCCCCCGATGGGACCAGCGAGCGCAGCCGTGACCTGTCCAACCTTCGCTCCTGCACCAAGTTGCAGTCCCTCCCACTATCAGTTCGTGTGCCCAAGTTGGGGATGGCCCCAAACACCTTTGCGAATCCCACATCGTCCCAATTGGGACCATATACACTTACCAGCGCCACTAGCTTCCCCTTCAGCCCCCCTGTCATAATCACATATCTACCCCCCTGATCTGCAACCACCTTCTCCATCTGGAAGTGTACTCTTTTGCTGACCATTACCGCTACCTTTCGAGCCCTTCTGTGAAATCCAGAGTGAAACACCTGACTAAACCAGCCCTTTTTCAGTCTCACCTGATCCTTCACCCTCGAGTGAGACTCTTGCAGCATTGCTACATCGGCTTTCAAACTTTTAAGATGCGCAAGCACCCTCGACCTCTTGACTGGACCTTCTAACCCCCTCACGTTACATTTGCCTTCTTAACTGCCGACTGAACCTGCACGTTAACCTTAAGAGAATCATGAACAAGGACTCCCAAGTCCCTTTCTGATTTCCTAAACATTTTCCCATTTAGAAAATAGTCTATGCCTAAATTCCTCCTTCCAAAGTGCATAACCTCACATTTTTTCACATTGTATTTCATTTGCCACTTCATTGCCCGCTCTCTTCGCCTGTCCAAATCCTTCTGCAGCCCCCCTGCTTCCTCAATACTACCTGACCCTCTACAGATCTTTGTATGATCTGCAAACTTAGCAACAGTGCCTTCAGTTCCTTCTTCCAGATCATTAATGTCATTGTAAAACGTTGTGGTCCCAGCACAGACGCCTGAGGCACATCACTAGTCACCGGCTGCCATCCTGAAAAAGACCCCTTTACCCCCACTATCTACCTTCAGCCAGTCAGCTAATCCTGTATCCATGCCAGGATCTTACCCTTAACACCATGGGTTCTTAAACTTATTTAACAGTCTCCTATGTGGCACCCTGTCAAAGGTCTTCTGGAAATCTAAATAAATCACGTTCATTGGTTCTCCTTTGTCTAATTTCCTTGTCACCTCCTCAAAGAACTACAGATTTGTCAGACATGACCTCCCTTTGACAAAGCCGTGTTGACTCAATCCTATTTTACCATGCACTTCCAAGTACTTTCCGATCTCATCTTTAATAACAGACTCTAAATTCTTACCAATGACCAAAGTCAGGCTAACCGGCCTATAATTTCCCACCTTCTGCCTCCCGTGATTCCTGAAAGATCATCACTAATGCCTCCACAATTTCCTCAGCTATCGCTTTCAGGACCACCCGATCCAGATGACTTATCCACCTTCAGACCTTTCAGTTTCCCCAAGACCTTCTCCTTAGTGATGGTCACTGCACTCACCTCTGCCCCCCCCCCCCCCCCCCGATTGTCCTGGGGGTAGTGCAGGAATAAGATTTCCACAATAAATCTTTTAGTTAACCTGATATTTCAACATTGGAAGGCCAAACAGGGAATACTTGCATAGCAATTTTCAATGGAGCTCATGATCGATTTGATAATTTTAATGTAACAATTGGTGTTATTTTAAACTGAAGAGAAACTTAAGACAGTTATAAAACCAAAAATATAGGTTCGAATGCCTCAGGAAAACGTGCCCAGAATTTAACAACATTTATAGCAAGCCAAGTGCAATGCAAGTTATTAATACATTGCAAATATTTTTACATTCCAAATCAATTGATGTGGAATACTTGGCAAGAATAATCACTAATTCTCATGGAATAAAGGCATTCAGCAACACTGACTAAATCTATGTTTTCCTTGACTCCAGACCATTACCCGAAATGGGCTGCCAGTAAATTCCACAAACAATTCCTGTAGAGTGTTTGCTCTTGGTACATCTTTGACCTATTCACAGGAGATCTCAGGCTTCACTTTTCTCAGCAGTGGTCATTAGGTACAGGGAACAAAACCCTAAATTTAGGGACAGCATTGTATTTTTTTCCATGGCACAGTGCCACCAGCTTTCCAGTTCAGTGGAGAAAGTGGCGGCATTAACAGAAGCAAATTCATACAAATCAATTGGATGCCTTAAATCATGTTGGATGTAAAAATGCATTTTTTGTAACACAACAAACTTAAACTGAAAAAAGGTGGGCACCCTGACAAGATAGTCTTTCTACATAAACAACTGGCTACTAACTCCAGCAAATTTAGTTGTGTTTTAATTAATGTACAGCACAGGCAGACATTTATACTTAAAACACAAAACCATGCATTTAACCAAAAGACACCCGACAAAGTGCAATTTCCTTTTGCATTAAAAACTGACCACCATTTCACAAGCAGTGTTTATTTGAATTTTCAATAGTAATGCAGCCGTTTGTTCACAAAAGATGAATATTCATACATTGAATTCATTTATTTCTTTGAAGCCATGTAATACTCAATTATAACATTAAAGCAACACCATTCTATTGTACAAGATGTTGATGTACATGTGGTTTTTGCACAAAACTATTCATATTTAACCAAGAACAGACTGTTCCTTTGCTACATGTAGAAATTAGGGAAGTGACAAAAATCTGTTCACCTAAACGTTGCATGAAATAGCTCTGCTTCGTAATTAACCAAATAGAATGTTGCACAGAATAAATGGACTGTATTATTTGTAGTTTTTCAGGACAACTTCATTTCTTACACCTAATCTGCTCTATTCATCCAAGGGGAACTACAGCTGCCTTGAATACTCAAAATAACCTTATGTTAAAAAGGGAAAAGGACAAGCTGTGCTTGTTTAAATATGATGAGTTTGTTAAAATATGATTGTGAGGAATTTTGGACATTATAACGAGGTTAATAGTGAACTTGAAAGGCAGCAAGGTGGTGCAATGGCTAGCACTGCTGCCTCACGGATCTGAGGTCCCAGGTTCGATCCCGGCTCTGGGTCACGGTCTGTGTGGAGTTTGCATGTTCACCCTGTGTTTGTGTGGGTTTTGCCCCCACAAACCAAAGATGTGCAGGGTAGGTGGATTGGCCATGCTAAATTGCCCCTCAATTGGAAAAAACGAATTGGGTACTCTAAATCTATATTAGAATAACTGTGGGGCGGCACGTGGCGCAGTGGTTAGCACTGGGACTACGGCGCTGAGGACCCGGGTTCGAATCCCGGCCCTGGGTCACTGTCCGTGTGATGTTTGCACGCTCTCCCCTGCATGGGTTTCACCCTCACAACCCAAAGATGTGCAGGCGAGGTGGATTGGCCATGCTAAATTGCTCCTTAATTGGAAAAAAAAATAAGTGGGTACTCTAAATTTATTTTTAAGAAGTGAGCTAGAGATGAAAGCAAAATAACAGACAAGAAACAAAATTAACAGGCGTCTAGAGGCATAATGAGATGCAGTTTGCCCAGTAACAAGATTATTAGGTGTCTAGAGATATCGAGGTGTGAATGGCCACAACAGAAACCTTGTTTACCAAAGATCAATGGGGCTACACAACTTCTGAAAGCAAGGCATTTGAGAGATGTCGACAGCCAAATCCACAGGGTAGGATATCTAAGAGACCTCACGGTAGCATGGTGGTTAGCATCAATGCTTCACAGCTCCAGGGTCCCAGGTTCGATTCCCGGCTGGGTCACTGTCTGTGTGGAGTCTGCACGTCCTCCCCGTGTGTGCGTGGGTTTCCTCCGGGTGCTCCGGTTTCCTCCCACAGTCCGAAGATGTGCAGGTTAGGTGGATTGGCCATGCTAAATTGCCCGTAGTGTAAGGTTAATGGGGGGATTGTTAGGTTGCGGGTATACAGGTTTCGTGAGTTTGAGTAGGGTGATCATTGCTCGGCACAACATCGAGGGCCGAAGGGCCTGTTCTGTGCTGTACTGTTCTATAGATTCTATAGACTGAATAGTACAACTGCTTGCACCCTCATTGGGTAAGGAGGCTAGTTCTCCATCCAGAGATGGAGACAGGGAAGTTCCATCTATGTTCGGAGCCATGTAGGCCTGTTGTAGCTAACATTTGGAGCAAAGGAAGATTACAGTTTTGTGTCTTTGCTGAACCCGGAAGAAATGTTTTCCAGACTTCTTTACCTAAGTAGTACTGTGTGGTAACTGTTCGCTGAATTTGACCTATATAGAGTTACTAAAATTGGATATTGCTTTGGAAATGGGGTGTCTCAGTGGGTTCTGGGAATGTGGGCATATTTTGGGAACAAGAGGTAACTTCAGTTAACACTACGTTTAGTTATTAATAAACTTAAATATGGAGACTTCCGATGGCAACATGTAGGAGAGAAGTCGCACATGAGGTAGCTCCCGCCAAATAACTTTATTTAAGCCCTTTTCGTCTGATTTCTGTTGCAAATTTGGGCTCACGTTTGTTTGTATTGATGGGCTAAGTATCCCACATCAAGGAGATGCCCAATAGATGCAGGACCAGGCAGCAGAAAAATAAATAATTATCATCAAGCTTCAAGAGTCCAGTCTGGAAAAGAAATGGCAGAGGCTACTGCAGTTTCAGTGTTCACTCCACTAACTGTTGTGTTCTTGGTGGTGGAGCTTCAGAAATTACACTGGGAGGTCTTCGGGGACCGTGAGAAAGCAACTGAGGCCGTAATATCCTCAAATCAAGCAGCCTTGGCTAAAGTGGACGAAGTGGTGTGGAGTGGAAAGAGGCGGGGGTAGCTCTGTCTCGGCAGAGTGATCAGATCACCTCCCTGGAAATAGAAATGGCACGGGTGGCAGCCGATAAAATATTAAGGGCCAAGGAGTTGGAGCGGTTTGGGGATTTGTTTATAGATGGAAAGTTGAGGATAGATGTGAGGTTCCGAGGATGGGAGAAGAAAGGGGTGCAAGAGCTGAAGGATCTATTTTTGGAGGGGTAGTTTGCTTCAGTGTGAGGAGGGCTTCAGGTATATGCAGGTGTGAAATTTCACAGAAGAGGTCTTCCCAAACTGTCCAATGGCACCTTTTTCCTCGTGTTGGAGGAGCTGGAGGTCCCAGGTTCGATCCCGGCTCTGGGTCACTGTCCGTGTGGAGTTTTCACATTCTCTCCGTGTTTGGGTGAGTTTCACCCCCACAATCCAAAGATGTGCAGGGTAGGTGGATTGGCCACGCTAAATTGCCCCTTAATTGGAAAATAATTAATTGGGTACTCTAAACTTATTAAAAAAAAAAGAAAGCTGGAGGAATTGAAAGCATTGCACACAGGTCCCGTACTTCGAGAAACGGGGAAATTGAATTAGCTCAAATTTAATTACAAAGAGAAATAGAAATGAAGAAATTAGAAATACAAGAAACAGAGAGCCTTCCGAGGGGAAGTGGCAATGCAGAAGTTAGCAAATGGTAAAAGAGAAAAGGATAAAGAGAGAACGTAATTTCAAATTCAGCAAACTGCAGCTGGAGTAACAAGAGCTGGATGAGGAAGAAAGGGGTTCTAGCCATGAACCTCGTGGGGAGATGTTAAAATTTGCACAAGCACTTTCAAACTGATGAAAGGGATGCAGAGATATTTATTAACACTTTTGAGAAAATAGCTAAACAGATTAAATGGTCACAATATTTGGCCGCTGCTCTTATAAAGTAAACTTATAGGTAGGGCTAGTGAAGTCTATGCGGCTTTGTCAGAGGAAAAGTCTGGGGAATACGAGACATTTATTTAGGGTACCCAACTCTCTTTTTCCGAATTAAGGCACAATTTAGTGTGGCCAATCAACGTACTCTGCACATCTTTGGGTTGTGGGGGGTTGAGACCCACCCAGATACGGAGAGAATGTACAAACTCCACACTGACAGTGACCCGTGGCCTGAGGGGGAGGAAGGCATTCCCTAATGTTATGATGTCAAGGACTAATGAGAAAATGGAATCCAATGCATATTAGTGCAGAGGACAAATGGGCAGAAATACACCAAATTGTAATAATTGGGAAAACTCTCCACTGGTTGGCATCAGACCGAGCACAAAGAAAATTGGTTGTGGTTGTTGGAGGTCAACTTTCTCAGCTCCGAAATACAGCAGCAAGAGTTCCTCAGGGCAGAGTCCTAAATCAAACCATCTTCAGCTGCTTTGACAAAGACCTTCCCTCCATTACAATTTCAGAAGTGGAATGTTCACTTATGATTGCACTGTGTTCAGTTCCATTCACAGCTCCTCAGATAACGTAGCAGCTCATGCCTGCACACAACCACATCTGGACAGCATGCAGGCTTGGACTGATAAGTGGGAAGCAATGTTCATGTCAGGAGTTGACCATGTCCAACAAGAGAAATTTAAACAACCTTCCCTTTGTCATTCAAAAACATTACTGTTGGCGAATACCCCACCAACAATCCTGCAGGCGTCCAATGATCAGAAACTTTGGACCAGCCACATAAATGCCATGGTTGAGATGCTGGGTGTTCTGCAGCGATCAACACAAACCTTACTTTCCATCATTTACAAGGAACATCAGGAGTGCGATGGAACATTCTTCACTTGTCGAGAGTGCAGCTTCACAAACACTAACATAGTTCAAAAGCATCCAGTGCAAGGCAGCCACTTGATTGGCATGACAAATATTCACACCCTCCACCACCTGCACACCGCAGCTGCAGTGTTTACCATATACAAGATGCCCTGCAGCAACTTGCAAAGGTTTCTCTCTGTGACCTCTTGTACCTAAAAATGCAAGGGCAGCAGACACATGGGAATACAAGCATCCTGAACACACACGACCTGCACTGGATAAAGATCACCATTCCTTCATCATTGCAGAGTCAAAATCCTGGAACTCCATATCTAACAACACCGTGAGAGTACCTTCACCACATGGATTGCAGTCATTCAAGGATGATACTCAATACCAGCTTTTCAAGTGCAATTAGTCTTAAAAAATAAATGCCACCCTTCCCAGCAATGCCCACATCCCATGAATTAATTGAAAATAAGCTATGTTTTGGGATGGGTTTTTGGAACAACTACCTCTGCAGAATCCTCCATAGGAGATAATATTTCTCAACATTTGATGCACAGCAAAAAATTTAAAAAGACAATTAGCAGTAAATACTGACAGCCTATTCTCAGACAACTCATAGATAGGGATTAAAATAATCCATGCATTTTCAGATCCTGAATATTGTTGAGCGTTATTATCACACAGACGTTAAAGGGCTCTTGTTGACTTCTTTATGCGGCATATCTTATCCCAAAACACAGGGAGGTAACAGCTAGCAGATAGCCAAATTCAACTCTTCCATTACAACTAAATCCAAGTTGCCACTTCTATTTTATTCATTTCTGGTGGAAACCATGAAGATTTAAAAAAAACTGTAAAGTCTCTTTTTGTATCTAGCTGAAGAAACAACTTAAAAACAGAGCTGCACATGTGATCTAATAAAGTATCCTAAAACAACAAATGGGAGGGGATGGAGGAGAAAGAGTGGCCCCTGCCAGTGGAAAGTTCTTGTATATTGCACTCGATCCACATATCCTTGTCTATTGTACAATGTATAATGTTGGCCTCACGGTAGCATGGTGGTTAGCATCAATGCTTCACAGCTCCAGGGTCCCAGGTTCGATTCCCGGCTGGGTTACTGTCTGTGTTGAGTCTGCACGTCCTCCCCGTGTGTGCGTGGGTTTCCTCCGGGTGCTCCGGTTTCCTCCCACAGTCCAAAGATGTGCGGGTTAGGTGGATTGGCCAGGCTAAATTGCCCGTAGTGTAAGGTTAAGGGGGGATTGTTGGGTTACGGGTATACGGGTTACGTGGGTTTAAGTAGGGTGATCATTGCTCGGCACAACATCGAGGGCCGAAGGGCCTGTTCTGTGCTGTACTGTTCTATGTTCTATGTTCTATAAAGTGAAAAACTTCAACAAAATTTTTTATTTTTTTTTATTTGTTTAAAAAAGGGCGGCACGGTGGAACAGTGGTCAGTACTGCTGCCTCACGGCGCTGAGGATCCGGGTTCGACTCCAGTCCCACATCACCGCCAGTGTGGAGTTTGCACATTCTACCCGTGTTTGCGCAAGTTTCAGCCCTACAACCAAAAAGATGTGCAGGCTAGGTGGATTGGCCACCCTAAATTGCCCCTCAATTGGAAAAAATAATTGGGTACTTTAAATTTATTTAAAAACATTTTCAAAAAAAAATAAATTGGCCTGGACTCCAGGCATAACTCCTCTGCTCTGCTTTAAAATAGTGCCATGGAGGGCAGAACTGTGGTGCCTCACGGCCATGAGGTCCCAGGTTTGATCCCGCCTCTGGGTCACTGTGTGTGGAGTTTGCACATTCTCCCAGTGTTTGCATGGGTTTTGCCCCACAACCCAAAGGTGTACAGGGTAGGTAGATTGGCCATGCTAAATTGCCCCTAATTGGAAAAAAATTGAGTACTCTGAATTTATAAAACAAAATAGCACCATGGTCTTCCGGTAGGGGCCATGAGCTGAGCAGTCAAATGAAAGGTGGCTCTCGTTTAGGCACACCAATTAAAATGTTTTAACTCCAACAAACGGGCACCAAGAGTACTCATAATACCCCAGACTAAACCCCACCAACCATACTGCCAAGTAGGATGAGAAAGAATCAGCCACCAGCTGAAAAGCCAATAAAGGAGGCAAATCTCAGCCTCTGAGCAGGGAACCGCACGTTCATAAGATATTGGAGCAGAATTAGGCCATTCGGCCCATCAAGACTGCTCCACCATTCTATCATGGTTGATACGTTCCTCATCTTGTACCTACAATGCTTTAGACCAAGAGCTGGATTGCAAAGTCAGCCAGAGCATCTCCTGCCTAGAACACATGACCTAGAAGCAGGAGTAGGCAATTTAGCCTCCCGAGCCTGCCCGTTCTCCATAACCCTTCAACCCATTACCAATTAAAAATCTGTCTAACTCCTTAAATTTACTCACCGTCTCTGCATCCACCGCACTCTGGGGTAGTGAATTCCACATATTCACAACCCTTTTGGAGAAGTAGTTTCTCCTCAAATCTGCTTTAAATTTGCTACCTCTTGTTCTAAGATTATGCCCTCTCATTTTAGAATGCCCCACCCCACAAGAGGAAGCATCTCTCCATTTAGATAATAAGTTGCCTTTCCATTTTTTCTACCAAAATGCATGACCTCACACTTACTCATGTTAAACTCGATTTGCCACATTTTTGCCCACTCTCCTAACCTATCTACATCCATTCGTAAGGTTCTTATTTCCTCACTGCAACTTACTGTCCAACCTATTTTTGTGTCATCTGCAGATTTGGCTATAGAACCTTCTATCCATGTATCCAAGTCATTAATATAGATTTTAAATAGCTGGGGCCCCAAGAACTCTGTGCCACCCCAGTAGTTAAATCTTGCCATCAAGGAAAAGACCCATTTATCCAGACTCGGTCTTCTATCCAAGATAATAAGTTACCCATAATTTCATGTGATCTCACCTTGTGAATTAACCTTCTGTGCGGCACCTTATCAAACGCCTTCTGGAAGTCCAGATATACTACATCTATAGGATTCCCTTTATTACATCTTCGAAGAAATCAAGCAAATTAGTCAAACATAATTTGCCCTTCATAAAACCATGCTGACTCTGATGGGTAGCACTTTAGCTTTCCAAATGTCCTACTATTACGTCCTTAATAATTGATTCGAACAATTTTCTAACAACAGACGTCAAACTAGCTGGTCTGTAATTTCCCACATTCTGCCTTCCTCCCTTTTTGAATAACGGCGTTACGTTAGCATTTTTCCAATCCACTGGAACCTTTACTGTGTCCATGGAATTTTAGAATATCATAATCAATGGATCCATCATCTCTGCTGCCACTTCATTGAACACCCTAGGATGTAGGCCCTCAGGCCCTGGGGACTTGCATGCGGAGGCACAGATCCAGTGATGGTCGACCCCACAGAGCTCCCAGCGCAGACCCAGGCACTGATGGATAAATTGACATGCTTCACCATATCCAAGCTCCAGAGATAGAGAGGAGGTGAAAAAAGATCTCCTGGCAGCCATCAAGGTGGCAGTGGAGGCCGCAATGGCCCACGAGGGAGACAATGGACAATATGGAGCAAAGGCGAGAGGCCTTGGTAACGACACAGACTTCGAAAAATCCTACCATGGACCAAGGGGACCAGATTGCAGCATTCGAGGCAGCAAACCTGGCGTAGACCCAGAAGGGGTTGAAGGATAAAGTCGATGACCAAGAGAACCAATCGCACGGCAAAACCGGAGAATCACAGGGCTGCCAGAGAGAACGGAGGGGAGAATGTCCACAGAATGCATAGCAGTGATACTCAGGAAGCTAGCCAGCAAGGTGGCCTTCGCCAAGCCCCCAGAGGTAGACTATGCCACAGGACGCTTCGGCAGCAACCCAGGGCTGGGGAATAACCGTGGGCGATAATTGTGAGGTTGCACACGTACCACGAAAAAGAGCGGATGCTGAAGTGGCCGAAGAGTGCGAGAGGATGCAAGTGGGAAGGACATTCCATCCCCTTGTACCAAGACATTGGTGCTGACCTGGCCAAGGATCGGGCAGAATTCAACGGGGCCAAATCAGTGCTATACAAAAGTGGGTGCAGTTTGGCATGCTCTACCCTGCCAAGCTGTGGGTTCTGTACCAGGGTAAAGAACACCACTTTGATGCCCCGGATGGTCAACAAGGTTGTCCAGAAAAATGGACTGGGCAACTAACAATAATAATAATAACAACAACTTATTGTTATGTCTGCTTCAATGAAGTTACTGTGAAAAGCCCCTCATCGCCACATTCCGGCGCCTGTTTGGAAAGGCCGATACGGGAATTGAACCCTCCTTGTTCTGCATTGCACTGTGCTAAACCAGCTCCACTGGTAATAGAGGGCAATGATCAGAACACAGGCTGCAAGAATTCGAGAGGAGCAGGGGTAACCACAGGCAGAGGCACGGAGGAAGGGCAAGAGGAAAAATGATGTGGACGGGGGTTAAATAGGGGAACCAGACTGTTAGGGGAGCCGCTACACAAGCGAGCAGGTTGGTATATGAGAGAACAGCGAAGGAGGAGGCAGTGGTGCGTATCCTGGGAGGGAGGGAGCACCTCGCACAGGGGAAGAGAAAACGAGATCTTCAGGGGAAACAAAGGGCGAAAGGGGAGGAGGTCGGACTACGAGTAGGGAGCACAAGGGTAGGGGGTACAGGGGTGAAGGTGGAGCGCTGGTTGCAGCAGACAACAAGTGGAGATGGCGAAAATGAGCAAGTAGTCAGCGGCCATGTGGAATGGCCTGTGTGCAAGGGCAGGCCTGGATGAACAGGGCCAGGCCCACAGGAGGGGGAGGGGGCTGTGGATAGTAACTTGGAACGCAAGGAGCCTCAATGGGACGGAAAAGAGATTCAGAATACTCACCCAGCTCATGGATCTGGAGCGAGGGGGGGGGGGGGTCACCTTAGAGAAAATAATTTTCTCTGTTCTCCCACGTGCACAGGCCACGTATAGATTTTTTATGTTGTAAGGAAAAGGGTGCTTCATGGGGGAATAAAGGCGGGATACTCCTCGATAGTAATTTCCAACCATGCATCACATTACATAGATGAGAGGTTGGAGAAGGGAGGGGCCCAATGTCCCCCATGGAGGCTGGATGCAGCTATCCTCAGAGATAAGGAATTCTATACAAAGATTTTAAGTAAATTTAGAGTACCCAATTATTTATATTTTTCCAATTAAGGAGCAATTTTTTTTGGCCAATCCTACTAACCTGCATATCTTTGGGTTGTGAAGGCAAACCCCACGCAGACATGGGAAGAATGTGCAAACTACAAAAGGACAGTGACCCAGGGCCGGGATTCGAATCCTGGTCCTCAGCGGCACTGTCCCAGTGCTAACCACTGCACCACATGCCGCCCCAACTCTATGCAAAGATGTCACAAGCTATCGAAGGTTATGTATCCTGCAACCAGAACGGGGAGATCACACCTTCCACATTCTGGGAGGCACTGCAGGTGGCAATCAGGAGCGAAATCATAACTTAGAGGGCTCTAAGGGACATGAAAGAAAGAGAAGCCAAGCAGCGGCTGATTGACTCCATACTGGAGGTGGATCAGCGGCACTCCACAGTCCTGACTGTGAAACTGCTCCCAATGGGGGAAAGTTGCAGATGGAATGTGATCTGCTCTCCACAAGAGGTGGGGGGCTCTTCTACCAACGTGGAGACAAGGTCAGCCGCATATTGGCACACCAGCTAAGAAAGCAAGCAGCTGCAAAAGATATAGCGCAGGTTAGGGACAGAAATGTAGCATGGTGGCAGACCAAATGAGGTTAACACGGCCGTTGCAAACTTTTATCGAGGGCTATATATCTCCGAACTCTGGGAGGGGGAGTTGGTGATGGAACAGTTCCTCGACAGGCTGGATATACCGGTGGTGGGGGAGGACAGGAAACAAGAGCGGGAAGCACTGCTAGAGCTGGCAAAATAGTGGACCTCAAGTCCACAAAGTCGTGGAAATCGCCGGGACCGGATGGGTTCCCAGTAATTTTGCAGAAGTGCTGGCGCCGGACTTGCAGATGTTCAATTAATTACTGTCAAAGAGGGCCCTGCCGCCCACGCTGGCCCAGGCCTCAAACTCACTGATCCCAAAAAAGGACAAAGGCCCAACTGAGTGTGGATCATACATATCCATCTCTTTCTCTGAAACACAGATACAAAAGTCCTCGTGAAAGCGTCGGCGAGGTGCCTGGAGAGCTGCCTACCAGAAGTGATTGTGGAAGATCAGACCGGTTTTGTCAAGGGCAGACAACTAACAGTGAACAGCAGATGCCTGCTGATCATAGTAATGACCCCATCTGGGGGGAAGACACCAAAATGAACATCAACCTGGATGCTGAGAAAACCTTTAAGTAGAATGGAGGTACCTCATGGAGGTGCTTGAACGTTTTGGGTTTGGAGCAGGGTTCATCGTGTGGGTGAAGCTCCTGTACAGTGCTCCTATGGCGAGTGTAGGATGAACACCGTCAGCTCTGAATACTTTTGTCAGTAGAGGGGAAGGAGGCATGGGTGCCCATGATCCCATCTCCTGTTCGCACTGGCAATCGAACCACTAGCCATCGCCCTTAGATCGGCGGAGCAGTGGAAGGACATTCAGAGAGGAGCACAGAACATAGATTTTTGCTCTGTGCGGATGACCTGCTCCTCTACGTGTCGAGCCCCCTAGCCAGCATGGGAAAGATAACACTCCTGAGGGAATTCAGCACCTTCTCAGGATACAAACTCAACCTGGGAAAGAGCAAAATCATCCCAGTGAACTCCCAAGAGGGAGGAGCGGAGGTGGAAGAACTTCCGTGTAAAGTGATCCAAACTAAGTTCAGGTATCTGGGGATACAAGTGACCCACATCTGGAAGAGGGTACACAAATGGAACCTCTCCAACTGGTGGAGTGGTGAAGTGGGTGCTGCAAAGATGTGACTCACTTCATCTTTTGGGGGGGGGGGGGGGAAAGTCCCTAGACCATGTTACAGCGAGGGTGACACCAGTGGCGGACTGGGTCTAAAAATATTGGTTGCCAAGAGACAAAGGGGGCCCACCCACAACTACAATGCTATCATTTAATTTTCATAACGAATACATTTTTCAAAAAAATACATATGGAAAAAAGGGTACAATTAAATTTTTTGTGGAAAAAATGTATATTTCTTAGTAATTACAGTGTACATGTACTGTACATATTACTGGCAGTAGATACCAAATGTAAATACAGAATGTTATAATTGAATTTATTTATGTTTTTAAATTTTAAGTAATTGGTTGATATTTTTAAATACGTAGTTTACTGCACAATTTACACATTAACAGATAGTTCAAAAGCACAATAGAGCATTGCATGCAGTCCACTATATTAAGAGCAATCGTTTGTGTTCGCTAGATGATTGTGCGAATCTGCCAATAATTGCTCCTGCATCCAATTCATCTAACAATTCCTTTTCAATGGATAGCACATGTATGATTCCAAATTCTCCTCAGACAGCGAATTTCTTAAGACCATAAGACATAGGAGCGGAAGTAAGGCCATTCGGCCCATCGTGTCCACTCCACCATTCAATCATGGTTGATTTCAACTCCATTTACCCGCTCTCTCCCCATAGCCCTTAATTCCTCGAGAAATCAAGAATTCATCAATTTCTGTCTTAAAGACACTCAACGTCCCGGCCTCCACCGCCCTCTGTGGCAATGAATTCCACAGACCTACCACTCTCTGGCTGAAGAAATTTCTCCTCATCTCTGTTCTAAAGTGACTCCCTTTTATTCTAAGGCTGTGCCCCCGCGTCCTAGTCTCCCCTGCTAATGGAAACAACTTCCCTACGTCCATCCTATCCAAACCATTCATTATCTTGTAAGTTTCTATTAGATCTCCCCTCAACCTCCTAAACTCCAATGAATATAATCCCATGATCCTCAGACGTTCATCGTATGTTAGGCCTACCATTCCTGGGATCATCCGTGTGAATCTCCGCTGGACCCGCTCCAGTGCCAGTATGTCCTTCCTGAGGTGTGGGGCCCAAAATTGCTCACAGTATTCTAAATAGGGCCTAACTAGTGCTTTATAAAGCCTCAGAAGTACATCCCTGCTTTTATATTCCAAGCCTCTTAAGATAAATGACAACATTACATTTGCTTTCTTAATTACGGACTCAACCTGCAAGTTTACCTTTAGAGAATCCTGGACTAGGACTCCCAAGTCCCTTTGCACTTTAGCATTATGAATTTTGTCACCGTTTAGAAAATAGTCATGCCTCTATTCTTTTTCCAAAGTGCAAGACCTCGCACTTGCCCACGTTGAATTTCATCAGCCACTTCTTGGACCATTCTCCTAAACTGTCTAAATCTTTCTGCAGCCTCCCCACCTCCTCAATACTACCTGCCCCTGCACCTATCTTTGTATCATCGGCAAACTTGGCCAGAATGCCCCCAGTCCCGTCATCTAGATCGTTAATATATAAAGAGAACAGCTGTGGCCCCAACACTGAACCCTGCGGGACACCACTTGTCACCGGTTGCCATTCCGAAAAAGAACCTTTTATCCCAACTCTCTGCCTTCTGTCTGACAGCCAATCGTCAATCCATGTTAGTACCTTGCCTCGAATACCATGGGCCCTTATTTTCTCAGCAGTCTCCCGTGAGGCACCCTTGTCAAAGGCCTTTTGGAAGTCAAGATAGATAACATCCTTGGCTCTCCTTGGTCTAACCTATTTGTTATCTCTTCAAAGAACTCCAACAGGTTTGTCAGGCACGACCTCCCCTTACTAAATCATGCTGACTTGTCCTAATCCACCCTGCACTTCCAAGATTTAGAAATCTCATCCTTAGACGATGGATTCTAGAATTTTGCCAACAACGAGGTTAGCTAATTGGCCTATAATTTTCCATCTTTTTTCTTGTTCCCTTCTTGAACAGGGGGGTTACAACAGCGATTTTCCAATCCTCTGGGACGTCCCCTGATTCCAGTGACTTTTGAAAGATCATACTAACGCCTCCACTATTCTTTCTTCGCTATCTCCTTTAGAACTCTGGATGTAGCCCATCTGGGCCCGGAGATTTATCAATTTTTCAAACCTTTTAGTTTCTCTAGCACTTTCTCCTTTGTGATGGCAACCATATTCAACTCTGCCCCCTGACTTCCTGAATTGTTGGGATATTACTCATGTCTTCTACTGTGAAGACTGACGCAAAGTACTTATTAAGTTCCTCAGCTATTTCCTTGTCTCCCATCACTAGATTACCAGCGTCATTTTGGAGCGGCCCAATGTCTACTTTTGCCTCCCGTTTGTTTTTAATGTATTTAAAGAAACTTTTACTATCATTCCTAATGTTACTGGCTAGCCTACCTTCATATTTGATCCTCTCCTTGTTATTTCTCTCTTTGTTATCCTCTGTTTGTTTTTGTAGCCTTCCCAATCTTCTGACTTCCCACTACTCTTTGCCACATTATAGGCTCTCTCTTTTGCCTTGATGCATTCCCTGACTTCCTTTGTCAGCCATGGCTGCCTAATCCTCCCTCTGATAACCTTTCTTTTCTTTGGGATGAACCTCTGCACTGTGTCCTCAATTACTCCCAGAAACTCCTGCCATTGCTGTTCTACTGTCTTTCCCACTAGGCTCTGCTTCCAGTCGATTTTCATCAGTTCCTCCCTCATGCGCCTGTATTACCTTTATTTAACTGTAAAAACCTTTACATCTGATTCTACCTTCCTTCGTTCAAATTGCAGACTGAATTCTACCATATTATGATCACTGCTTCCTAAGTGTTCCTTACTTTAAGATCTTTATCAATTCTGGCTCATTACATAACACTAAGTCCAGAATAGCCTGTTCCCTCGTGGGCTCCATCACAAGCTGTTCCAAAAGCCATCCTGTAAACATTCAATGAAGTCCCTTTCTTGGGTCCACTGGCAACATTATTTACCCAGTCCACCTGCATATTGAAGTCCCCCATGATCACTGTGACCTTGCCTTTCTGACATGCCCTTTCTATTTCGTGTGCAGTTTGTGCCCCTGGTCCTGACCACTGTCAGGAGGCCTGTACATAACTCCCATTATGGTTTTTTTGCCTTTGTGGTTCCTCAACTCTACCCACACAGACTCCACATCGTCTGACCCTATGTCGTTTAGTGCTATTGATTTAATTTCATTTCTAATTAACAAGGCAACCCCGCCCCCTCTACCCAGCTCTCTGTCTTTTCGATAGGTTGTAAATCCCTGGATGTTTAACTGCCAGTCCTGAACCCCCTGCAACCACGTCTCTGTGATGGCTACCACATCATACCTGCCAGTCACAATCTGGGCCACAAGCTCATCTACCTTGTTCCGTACACTGCGGGCATTTAAATATAAGCACCTTTAATTCCCTATTGACTGTCCCTTTTTGTTTTCTTAGTGTGGTGGACCTTGGTTTACTGAGCCTTTCCATACACTGTCATATTTTGTGAGATGGGGACTATCGTAACCTCTCCTGAGCTCTGTCTTTTCGTGATTTTTTGTAATCCTAAGCAGCTACGCTTCCCACTGATTCCTTCACCTCTTGGTTCCCTGACTTTCCCTTCCCCCCCCAATCTCTAGTTTAAAGTCCTATTGACCACCCTATTTACTCTTTTCGCCAGAACACTGGTCCCAGCTCGGTTCAGGTGGAGACCATCCCAACGGTATAGGTCCCCCCTGTCCCAAAACTGATGCCAGTGTCCCATGAAAAGGAACCCCTCTTTCCCACACCACTCTTTCAGCCACGTGTTAACTTCCCTTATTCTTGCCTCCCTATGCCAATTTGCACGCGGCTCGGGCAGTAATCCGGAGATTATGACCCTTGAGGACCTGTTTTTTAATTTGAATCCTAGCTCTTTATAATCTCTAAACAGGTCCTCTTTCGTAGACTTGCCTATGTTGTTGGTACCGACATGGACCACAACAACTGGATCCTCCCCCTCCATCTCCAATATCCTTTCAAGCCGGTCAGAGATGTCCCGCACCCTAGCACCGGGCAGGCAACATACCATGCGGGACCCTCTATCCTGCTCACAAAGGATACTATCTATCCCTCTGATAATAGAATCCCCTACAACTAGCCTATTTACTTCCTCCCCTTGAATGGCCTGCTGAACCATGGTGCCTTGGTCAGCTGACTCATCCTTCCTGCAGCCCTGTTCGCCATCCACACAGGGAGCAAGTGCCTCGTACCTGTTGGACAGGGTCAAGGGCTGAGGCTCCTGAGTTCCTGACTGCTGGTTCCCTTTACCTGCCTGACTTGTAGTCACACCTGCTGTCCCTGGCCACTGGCAGGATTTAAACTATTTACTCTGACAGGTGTGACTGCCTCCTGAAACAAAGGTGTCCAGGTAAGCCTCCCCCTCCCGGATGTGCCTCAGTGTGTGAAAGCTCAGACTCCAGCTCATCAACTCTGAGCCGGAGTTCTCGAGCAGCCAACACTTACTGCAGATGTGGTCGCTGCAGCTCGCAATGGGATCTGCCAGCTCCCACATCAAGCAGCTTAAGCACATCACCTGACCAGCCATCTCCAATTAATTAATTTGTTTAATTTAAGTTTACGAGTTTTAAATTTGGGGCAGATTGGTTATCAACCAATCAGATCACAGCTTCCCTCTGACATCACTTTTGAAAAAAAAGTGGAAAACAGGAAGTTACCGTTAGGTCTGTATACTCACCCAGAGACTGCTCTTCCTCCTGTGAACAGCTCCCGAAACTAGGCCTTGATCCCGGGTTAAAGTGAGTTTTTATACTCACCCAGAGACTGCTCCTCCTCCTCTGAACGGCTCCCGAAAACTAGGTCTCGATCCCCGGGTTAAAGTGAGTTTTTATACTCACCCAGAGACTGCTCCTCCTCCTCTGAACGGCTCCCGAAACTAGGCCACGATCCCCGGGTTAAAGTGAGTTTTTATACTCACCCAGAGACTGCTCCTCCTCCTCTGAACGGCTCCCGAAACTAGGCCTTGTCTTTATGATCTTTAGCTTTGCAAATGTCCTCTTACATTGTACTTGAGTAACTGATAGTGTGCAGATGACTTTATAAAGTTCATAAAGGTCATCATATGCCTTGTCATGAAGTCTGTTGGATGCCAGAATTTTTAGTACACACAATGGGCAAGTGCTGCAAATTTTACAATTGTTGCAACTGGAATCCATATTCTCACCATCATTAAGCAATAGCTTTAATACATCAAAGTTTGAAGCAAAAGAAAACAATTCCAATATTACTTGATCTTTGCTGATTTGTGGAAACAGCTTAATAATACCTTCCAATGCTTCATCTTCAAGGCCCTTCTCTGCAATAGTTTTAAACTTTGCTGGGTCCAAGCAAGACAAATCTTTATACAACTGTTTGTGTTGTACAAAGCGTGATTCTAGTGACTGGACAATGCGATCCATTATTAGGTTAAACACATTTACTCAAAAATCAGCTAGAGAATCTGAGGAATTTCTTAATTTCTTTCATCATCAATAAGCTCATCTGCCATTCTTTTCTTCTTCCTCTGCCTCTTAACTGGCAATGCTGTTTCCAACGCATCAATTTCCAATGTTTGATTTTCATCCATATTCATCTGTGAAATCCTGTCATTACATTTATTTACAAATTCCAAAGCCTTGCTGTGAACGTTATCAAATGTTCTTGTCTGTTCCTTCAACTTTGTTGTAGCTGAATCTACCAAACTCCATGCAGTAAACATATCTAAACCACTTGTCTGTAGATAACTTGATAACGGGGTTGTAGTTTCAAATATATACAAGTAAGTAAATGCTGTCAAAATGGTTTCAAACTTTAGAAGACTTTGAAGTAAAACATTTGCTTCATGTTTTGTTTTTGCATCAAACTTTTCTGAATCTTGTATCATTGATAAGCATGTCAATAGATTTACGAAAGTACTGGCAGCGGCATCATCAAAACGTCCAAATATAGTTGTTGCTGCATTGGATTTTCCTGACCATCTGGTCTCACCAATTAGCTTTAATCGTTTAATTTTTTCTTGTCCTAGATGTTTTCCAACAACTTCTATCCATACAGCCATTCTCCTGTCTGATGCTTTCACAAAAGTTGCTATATTCTGAAGCAAATTGAAAAAAGAAACTGCAGGCACACAACATTTTGTTGTTTCAGTTATCACCAAATTCAAGACATGGGCATAGCACCATATATGAACATGTTGATCAGCCACATCAGCAATTTTACTTTGTAAACCATTATACTGGCCACGGTAGCTTGCAGCACCATCTGTGCTATCATGTAAACATTTTTGAGGGTAAATTTTAAGACGCTGTAATGTTTCAATCAATAGATCAAAAAGTCCCTGTCCTGTACCATCATTACTTGGCACAACTGAAAGTAGTCGCTCACAGATAATACCTTTAAGCACATACCAAATAATAATGCTAAACTGATCGATGGATGAATTATCTTGTGTTGAATCAACCTGAATAGAATAATATTTTGCTTGAGAAACTTCATGACTAATTCTTTCTTGTATCATATTCTTCATAATTTTGATTAACATGTTTATAGTTGTTTTACTCAGGTATGTAACAAGTCCACCACGGCCTTTACTTTGAGCCTTTCCTTGTTGCTCTAATCATTTGATTCTTTGTTTAGACTTGTTTTGCACTGCAGAAACGTGAGCTGCCATAATGAGGTCATATTTTGCCATCAACTGCACTGTAGCTAAAAAATTGCCATGATTCAGAACCTCATTATCTAGAGTGTAGGCCGATTCATTTCTGTGACCTCGAAAAGGAAGTGCTTGCTTGCCTAACATCTTTATGATGTCTATAATCCTCATGACAATACTTCTCTGCTTCAATACTTCTTCTTTCCTTTTAATTAGTGATGCTGCAAAAAATTTATCTAAGGTGCCATCACTGATATATTGCTGAGCATTTCTGACATGTGTTGTTGTCGATTCATGTAAAGTCAAGCTCTGGCTAATACGCCTGTAGTCAATAAAGCCACGTACAAAGGGTGATGGATTACAAGTGTTGGGAAACTCAAAAGCTAAGCAGTATGAACAATATAAGCATCTATTTTCTTTGTTATATGTTAGCCATTTTCTTGGGACTGAGTCATTCATAATTTTCCTCTCATACAAACGAGCATCAAATGGCAGATCATCAAGTGGCTGAAGTGGATGTTCAGCAAAAAACTGTTTTAGCTTTGCTCGTGATGGATATTGGAAGATTCCAGTAATTGATCTTTCATTTTCTTGTGTAGGTTCATTTACAGGATATGCTTCAGAAACCAAGTCATTTATGCTTGAAGGAATATCTGATTCCCTGTCACTAGTTGAAGCTATGTGTTCAGATGTTGCAACTACAGGCAGTACAGATACCGGAACAAGGAAGACAGAATAAATATTGGGCCTGGGCTGATTAGTAATGGATGCACTTGTATTTGTCTCTACATTCAAAGTAGCTCTTCTCTGTTCTTGTAACTCGCATGTCATTGCATCATCACCATGAGCATTGTTTCTTGCTTCTTGATTATTTGTTGCAGAACTGGATATTGATGTGGATTGTGCTTGTGGTATTATAAACTCTGTAATAGGCCTGCATCGCTTGGCTGATTCCTTCCTTTCTGCTTCTTTTTGTTCTTTGCGTTTTAGTGACCCAGATTTATGCTTTTTCTTTTCTACGCTGGTAGGGGTAATATTCCTGAAATAAAAACTTAATTAAAAATAGCCCACATTGGGAAAAATGAATATTGATGATTGCAAGAATAACTTGAAGGAACGCCAGATAAACCCCTACTTGATAAAAAATATAAAATAACTTACTTACACTTCAATAGGCTATGTTCATTAGTCAATACTACTGTGGCCTATGCAGCTTCAGAAGAGGAGACAATCCACTGTCCAGTGTTCACACCAGCAAGCAACTGAGACAACTGTTGAAACTTAGAAGTTTGGTCCGACTATAGTAAGACATTAAGAATGGTCCCACAACCAAAGTTAACATGTCCAGTTTGATACCAGTGTAGTGTTACAAGTTGCAACCCTTTGAGTTTACCGATCATGGCTTATCACTTCAATATCTTTGACCCCATGATTCACGGTCAAAGGTACCGCTTCTCCTTTTTGGTGACCTCACGACCCTATGTACAGCTTGATATCCTTTCAAGTTGCCGACCATCTCAAATCACGAACTGTAACTTTATCTTTAAATTCACACACTCTTGCTGAAAACGTGGATTTCCAACTATGTCCGACCCGGGTGAACCAGCCCCCCCCCCCCTTCACATCCGTTTAACACTGCTTCGTTCCTTCATACACTGAGTGATTATTTGTTTGTTTCTTTATTGCATTTTTATTTGGTATTGCTCTTTTTAAAAACAATTATATTTTATTAAGTTAGAATACAAATCTCAGGAAAGAAGTTGGAGATTTATTTATCTAATTAATTATAATTTTTAAGGGCCCTTCAGAGATTCACGGGCCCCTTCTTGGCTCTCCGGCCCCGGACCGATGTACCGGCTGAACCAAGACTACTGCTTGATATCCTTTGAAATTGCCGACCATCTCAAATCACGAATTGTAACTTTATCTTTAAATTCACACACTCTTGCTGAAAACATGGAATTTCCTTAATTATGCCCGACCCGGGCCCCCCTATTCCACATCCTTCCACTACCTCCCCTGCTTCGTTCCTTTTCATGCACTGCTTATTTGTGTCCTGTTCTCTTTTCTTTCTTATTCCTTTTTATTACTAAAACAGTTGTCTGTGTTTGTTTCTTTATTGCATTTTTATTTTATATAGGGGGCCCACTTCATCAGGGGCCCACTTGCCATCGGGCAAGCTGACACTCTGGTCAGTCCGCCACTGGGTGACACACAGGAGGCCTAGCCCTACCGAACCTCCTATTCTACCACCTGGACACAATGGTCGGGCTGGATTGGTTAGCGGACGACAAGTGTAGTGACATCTACGGACGACTCATAGAAAAAGGTCAGGACCTCACTGGACGAGAACAGGTGGAAATGGGACGAGGAGCTGGGCATGGAGATAGGGGGGTGGACTCTGGATTGTGGCGCTACACAGGATCAACTCCACCTGCTCTTGCACAGGCCAAGCCTGATGTAGAACAAGGTGGTGCACAGAGAGCACCTTACTAAGACACACGAGTGGATTCTTCCAGGAGGCGGAGGATACGTGCGAGCGGTGTTGGGGGGCTCGGCCAATCACACCCACAAGTTCTGGTCCTGCCCCAAACTCGGAGTTCTGGACGCCCTTTGTTTGAGGCCATGTTGAAGGTTGTAGGGATCGAGATGGAGCCGTGTGCATCTGTAGCGGCCTTCAGGGTGTCAGAGCAACCAGAGCTTAATGTCAAAACATTGCATAACAATATAAAAATAATAATAGTAACCAAAAGAACAACACCAGCACGAGTATCACAAGTTCCCACCGCGTCTGTGACAGTAGTCCCAGTACTATAATTTCCTTACATTATTCACAGTGTGCATCATATTTTTTAAGTGAAGGGGGTAGATGCCCTGACCTTCACCTCACTGATCGCCAGGTGGAGGCTCATCTGACCCATTGTGCCTGAGCTGGCTCTTTGGAGTTGTCCAGTTTAGTTGCACATCCCAGCTTCCTCCCATAACCCTTCAAATATTTGTCCGATTACCTTCCATCACCTTTTCAGAAAATGTTTTTCAGATCTGTAGCCACCTGGGGTGGCCACGTCCCGATTCCAAAATGGATGCCCGCAAAGAGTGCAGGGAAAATTGGTCAGCTACAGGGAACACAAGCAGGTGCAAGGCTTCCTGTGTATTAAGATTTGCAGAACCCAGACAGAACCGAAATCAATAGCCATTAGCATATTAATGGGCTATCTCCAGGGACAAAAAGCAACATTAAAACAATCGAGACCAAGCCAGACTCCCTGGCACCAGCGGGAGCTAAGACAAAGGCAGGCCAACGACCACCTAGGGCCCGCCCAACGATCAGGGAACACCTCCGGTATTGGAGAAATCGATAAGAATGATTGGGACATGGTCCAATTAATTGGGACCAAGTCCGGGGTCCGCCCAAAAGGGCGCGAAATCCCTGGGACCTATAAGATAGCGTCCCCAAGTTCAGTTCGCTCACTTGGCAGCTCTCAAAGAACTCTTGACCGTGGCTCTCAGCGAGGAGAGACCTGCCTAGCAGTTGCATCAACCAAGTCAGTCTCAAGTCAACGCACGCTACGAGATAGACGCTCCTAGCTACTATTCTGTACCAGTTTGAAGCCAGCAGAATCAGAACCGGCCAAAGGCCATTGTTCCTCTTACCTGGTGGACCATTTGAAGCTAAGTATAGGCTTTTAGTAGTAGTGATAGTTTAGCAAGTAGAGTTTATGCATGAGTAGTGATTGACTGTGTGTATAATAAATGTGTATTGATTTCAAACTTACTAACTGGTGTATTGAGTTATTGATCAGTACTTGGCTTTGAACCTCGTGGTGGTATCAGAAAGATACCTGCCGACTCTAGAGCAAAGGTTACTAAAACAGAGCAATTAAAGAGAAAGCACAACGAGCAACAGATCACAATAACTTCTGTGCAAAATAATAGCTTCTCCAGTTTTTCTGCCAAGTATTTTAAACTTCAGTATCAACCAACTTGCCATAGGAAATGCATTCTCTGGCCATACTGGCAGTGCTTAATCAAAACATTCCTCTCCCAAGTAAAAATAAATGTTGTTCTGGTCATTGCCATCAGACTAAGCTGGACAGCTCTTTCAAAGAGCTGGCAAAGGCGCGAAAGGCCAAATGGCCTCCTACTTGGCTGAGTGTGCCTCTTCGCATCTGATCTCTCTTTGCAATCATGATTCCAAAATGCTGGCAAAGATCTTGGCTAATAGTTTGACCACTCAGCTCAAATATCTATTTGCACTAACCATATTAGCTTCATCAGTGGGAAGGACACCCTAGGAAGTATCCATTCCTTGCTATTAGGAAATAAGAGTCGGTGTTCGTCCCTCACGCTTCCCCCATCATTCAACTCGGTTATGACTAATCTTCTATAATAATAAGAATAATCTTTATTAGTGTCACAAGTAGGCTTACATTAACATTGCAATTGCAATGAAGTTACTGTGAAAATCCCCTCGTCGCCACACTCTGGCGCCTGTTTGGGTACACAGAGGGAGAATTCAGAATGGCCAAATTACCTAACAAGCACGTCTTTCGGGTCTTGTGGGAGGAAACCGGAGCACCTGGAGGAAACCCACACAGACACAGGGAAAATGTGCAGACTCCACACAGACAGCGACACAAGCCAGGAATCGAACCCGGGTCCCTGGCGCTGTGAAGCAACAGTACTGTGCTATCGTGCCGCCCCTATCTCAAATACAATGTTCCTGCACAATACCCATATTCCTTGTGATCTTTTATATCTAGAAATTGAATATCCTTCCACAGCCTTCGGAGGTAGAGAATTCCAAAAAATTCACCACACTCAGAAAATCCTTCCTCATCGAGGATAAATAAGTTCCCAAGTCAGAACAATGTCAGAGCAGAAAAAGACCAGTAAAACTAATCACTATAACCTTTACAAAAGCAAAATATTGTGGATGCTGGAACACAGAAAATACTGGAAATACTTAGCAGGTCTGGCAGCATTTGTGTCGGAAGCAACAGAATTAATGGTTCTGGTCTGTGACCTTTCATCAGAATTTGATTACCATTAGATGTCTTTTCCGATTAGAATTTTGTACTTTTGTTCCATTTAACATATCGAAATAGAATCATTTGCAGAGCTTTATGGAGGGGAGTAGGACTAATAGATAACTTTTTCAAAGAGCTGACACAGGCAAGATGGGCTCTATATATGTTGTTTTGCCTCCTTCTCAGAGAGTAATCACATCGCATTAGAGTTGAATTTGCCATCTATTTAAAAATACTTTAAAAAAAATTAATTCACGGTATGTGGGAATCGCTAGCTGGGCCAGCATTTATTGCCTATCCCCGAGGCAATTTGAGTCAACGACATTGCCGTGAGTCTGGAGTCGCATGTCGGCCAGACCAGGTAAGGACAACAGATTTTCTTCCCTGAAGGACATTAGTGAACAAGATGGGTTTTTGCAACAATCGACAATGGTTTCATGCTCATCATTAAATTTTCAATTCCAGATTTTTATTAAATCCATCTGCCATGGTTGGAATTGAACCCAGGTCCCCAGAGTTGGATCTCTGGAGTACTAGTTCAGTGCCAATACCACTATGCCACCCCCTCCCCTGTGATCCTAACCTCGCCACATTTCCAATTTTGCTAATACAGAGGATTGACATTTATTTAGCACCTTTTATGACCTCAAGACATCCCAAAGCACATTGCAATTCCAGCCAACTAAATACTTTGGACGGAATTCTCCGCTCCCGGGAAAAATCGGGAGGGCCGTCGTGAACTCGGCCGAGTTTCACGACGGCCCCGGAGGCCGCTCCTCGCCCCCTGTTCTCCCCTCCCGGCGGGGCTAGAAGCGGCGCTCCGTAAATCTCGGCCGTGGGGGCGTCGCGCCGAGAATGATGCGGCCGACGCGCCTAATGACGTCAGCCGCTCATGCGCAGGTTGGCCGGCTCCAACCCGCGCATGCGCGGCTGACGTCACGATGCTGACAGCTCGAACCCGCGCATGCGCGGTGGCCGTCTTTCCCCTCAGCCACCCCACAAGACGTGGTGGCTTGATCTTGCGGGGCGGCGGAGGGGAAATAGTGCGTCCGATTGAGACGCCGGCCCGACCGATTGCGGGCCTGTCCCCTCCCGAGCACAGTCGCTCCCGAGCTCTTTCCCCTGTACTCCCCCCACAAACAGGCATATCTCACCCGTTTCACAACGGGAGCGACCAGGTGTGGTTGCTGCCGCTGTCGTGAAACGGTTGTGAACGGCAGGCCGCTCGGCCCTTCTGGGTCGGAGAATTGCCTTTCGCCATCAAAAACGGCAAGCGGCGATTCTTCTGAGCGGCGGGGGGGGGGGGGAGGGGGGGGGGGGGGCATGAATTTTGTCAGGGGGCCCTCCCGCGATTCTCCCACGCCGCGTGGGGAGCGGAGCAGCACGCCCTTTTAAAAAAAAACGTACAGTCACTGTTGTTTACAAGAATTACAGCAGCTTGTTTTCACACAGCACGACCATTGGAGGTACAAGTTTTGACCAAGTGCCAGGGAGAGTTTGCTTGCTCTTCTTCGAAATAATGAAGTGGGATCTTTTACATCCACCTAAGAGGACAGATGGAGCCTTGCTTGAACAACTCATCTACAAGATTTATAACTTTGCCTACAATGCCTTGTGTAGCCACCGAAGTTGGCCATTCCCTGAATACAAAATGGAGGAACGCAAAGCATATAGGATAAAATGGACAATGTTTGCAGCGCCAGCAGGCTGCACCTAGCAGGTGTGGATTCTGTCTGCTAAGAAAGCAGACAGCACCGAAATGAACATTCCGCATACTAATGAGGCAATCACCGGGATAATTAGCATGTTAATGGAACGATTCCAGAGACAATGGACACAAATGGGAAGTAACTGCAACATTGTAAAGGATACCAGACACTCAGGCACCAACAGGGTTCGAAAACAAAGAGCCTGAAAGTCCGCCCAGTAGCTAAGGAACACAGCCTCCGTATTGGGGGGATTCAAACGTATCGATTGGGAAAAGACCCAATCGATTCCAAGCAGGTAAGGGAGTCCGCCCAAAGGGGCGCGGATCCCTGGGACCTATAAAAGATAGGACCCACACATAGTTCAGTCTTCTCGTCCAGCCCTCCTCTCTCCTTGACCAGCACTCCTCAGTGGACCAGCACCTCGACCAGCTTTTTCCAAGAAGACCCTGAAGGAGAGAGAGGAGTGGGTTCGGACAGCAGCCGCCAGCAAGTATGTGTCTCACAACGATCGCTACCAGAGATAGACACTCCTGACCCCTTTTTAACCTGTACCAACCTGAAGTCTGCAGACCAGAGCAGAGCAAGAAGCCTTGTTCCCTGACCCGGCAGTTCCTTCGAGATAAGTATTAGTTTATTTAACGGTAGGAATAGCTTAATCCTTTTAGCGTGTGCATGGGGAGTTATTATAATTGCATTATAATAAACTCAGTTGTTTGAACTTACTAATTGGTGTATGGTTTTATTGCTTTGAACTTCACCTTGAACTTGTGGCGGTATCTTAACGATACCTGGCGACTCCAGAGCTAAGTAAAGAAACAGAGCCAAATTGAGTGTTAAGCACACTCACCCAGAACGACCAACACTTGCCCAAATTATTATATCTGAAAATGAGTAAAAACAAACCAGACTGACACCCTGCTTGATTAACAGTTTCTTATGCTACATCAATTCACATCCAGTGACATACTTTCTTATTATAACTGTTACGGCATTTCTGCTCTATCTATTAACGCTTAGAATTTTCCATATAACGAGATAAACATTTTTATAATTAAACAGCACTGTGGATGCACCTACACCACATGGACTTCAACAGTTCAAGAAGGCAGTTCATCATCACCTTCTCAAGGATAATTAGAGATTGCCAATACACACTGGCCCAAATAGCAACTCCCACCTCCTGTGAAAGAATAAAAATAGGTGCATTGTATTTAGAGTGTTGCCGTAAATATTCTTTAAATTGGCTAGTATTTCAACTTTTTTTTCTACATTTCAAAATGATCTTTCTGCCATCTGATGGTGCGCTTACAGGTTTTGCCTGCATCCTCCACAAACAACAGCTGCCAATATGACAACAAGTCTCAAACATTCTCAAGTGAGCCATCACATAGAACAGTACAGCACAGTACAGGCCCTTCAGCCCACGATGTTGTGCTGACCATTTATCCTAATCTAAGATCAACCTCACCTACACCCCTTCAATTTACTGCTGTCCATGTGCCTGTCTAAGAGTCGCTTAAATGTCCCTAATGACTCTGACTCCACCACCTCTGCTGGCAGTGCATTCCACACCCACCACTCTCTGTGTAAAGAACCGACCTCTGACATCTCCCCGATACCTTCCTCCAATCACTTTAAAATCATGTCCCCTTGTGACAGCCATTTCCACCCTGGGGAAAAGTCTCTGGCTATCCACTCTACCCATACCTCTCATCACCTTGTACACCTCTATCAAGTCACTTCTCTGGCTTCTTCGCTCCAGTGAGAAAAGCCCTGGCTCCCTCAACCTTTCTTCATAAGACGTGCCCTCCAGTGCAGGCAGCATCCTGGTAAATCTCCTCTGCACCCTCTCCATAGCATCCACATCCTTCCTATAATGAGGCAACCAGAACTGGACACAATATTCTAAGTGTGGTCTAACCAGGGTTTTATAAAGCTGCAGGAAAACCTTGCGGCTCTTAAACTCAATCCCCCAGTTAATGAAAACCAACACACCATATGCCTTCTTAACAACCATATCAACCTGGGTGGCAACTTTGGGGGCTCTATGTACATGGACCTGAGATCCCGCTGTTCCTCCACACTTCCAAGAACCACAGAGGGCGAGCGACAAGAGGGGGCGAGCGAGAGGGGGGGCGAGCGAGAGGGGGGGGCGAGCGAGAGGGGGGGGCGAACGAGAGGGGGGGGGCGAGCGAGAGGGGGGGGGCGAGCGAGAGGGGGGGGCGAGCGAGAGGGGGGCGAGTGAGAGGGGGGCGAGCGAGCGAGCAAGCGAGAGGGGGGCGAGCAAGCGAGCGAGCGAGCGAGAGAGGGGGCGAGAGAGAGGACCTGAGAGAGAAAACAAATACACACAGAGAGCGAGAGACACACACACACACACCCCCGAGATGGGGAGACACACACACCCCCGAGATGGGGAGACACACACACCCCCCCCCCCCACCGAGATGGGGAGACGCACACACACACACACCCAACCCCCCGAGATGGGGAGACATCCCCCCCCGAGATGGGGAGACACACCCCCACACCCCCGAGATGGGGAGAGACACACCCACCCCCCTGAGATGGGGAGAGACACACCCAACACCCCCCCCCCACCCCCAGGATGGGGAGACACAGACAGCCCCCCCCCCCGAGATGGGGAGACACCCACCCACCCCCCCCCGAGATGGGGAGACACCCACCCCCCCCCCCCCGAGATGGGGAGACACCCCCCCCCCCGTGATGGGGAGACACCCAACCCCCCCCCCCCCGAGATGGGGAGACACCCACCCCCCCCCCCCCGAGATGGGGAGACACCCACCCCCCCCCCCCCCCGAGATGGGGAGACACCCACCCCCCCCCCGAGATGGGGAGACACCCCCCCCCCCCGAGATGGGGAGACACCCACCCCCCCCCCCCGAGATGGGGAGACACCCCCCCCCGAGATGGGGAGAGACCCACCCCCCCCCCCGAGATGGGGAGAGACACCACCCCCCCCCCCGAGATGGGAGAGACACCCCCCCCCCCCCCCGAGATGGGGAGAGACAACCCCCCCTCCCGAGATGGGGAGACAC